>NC_084505.1:3423182-3678182 GCF_024500385.1 Phyllopteryx taeniolatus | reverse complement strand
TACACCAAGATGTCTGTTTGTCATTTGTCGTTCTTATCAATATGTAACTTAGTATACTGAGTAACAACTTCCATACCATGAGGACCAGCTCGACTGGAGATGGTTGGTGATGGATCAGGCACTCTCTGAACTCTGAACCCTGCATGTCATCTTTCTCGCTTTCTGCCTCCTCATCTTGGTGATGCTCTCCCTCCTCCATCTCTTCAGCACTGTGGTGTTCTCCAACCTGCTCCTGTCCCTGGTCACCATGGCCTTGTATTTCTTTTGCCCTTCTCTCTCTCCTTCCACATCACCCTTACTCAATTGTTCATTTTCTATTTGTGTCACCTTTCTCTTCAGTGAAAAAAAAAACTGCAAATGGTACCTTTCTTCTTCACGTCTGTAAGATTAGATAAGTTATTTCACAGCGTTTTACAGACGGTGACTCAATATTGACCTTTCCACAGATAACGTAAGACCCAGCTAACATGACATGTATAGTTAGCAAAACAACGTTCTTAACCCTGATTTGTATTCTCTCAAAATCCCGACTGCAACTATACTAGCACTGTGCTTTTATTTTAATTACCCTTCTTGATAGAGAGACAGATAGATAGTTGTTCAGTTTTTACCTCTTTCCTCCTGTGTCTTCTTTCCTCTCAACTCCCGAGTCCTGGCTCAATCGCTTTTTCAAAACAAATCAGTGTCTTACGGCGTTAGTGTTTGCGAACGTTTCGTCCAAAAGAACAAATCGTTTTAGTGAACGAAGTAAACTGAATTAGTTTACGAAATGATTCGTTCTCTGAACTTGGCCGCCACCCGCCGCCGTGAGGCGAGCGAGTCGGCTGGGAGAGGAAACGGAACTGTCAAAGCGTTCTGTCACTCACTTCTGACTCTTCGGCGAATGACCAATGAGCAGCCAGCGTGCAGGCGGAGCGGGACTTCATTTAACGTACTGCTATGTGATTTGCGATTCGCCAGCGTTGTCACTCACTTCGGCGAATGACCAATGAGCAGCCAGCGTCAGGCAGCGCCGTGCAGGCGGGGGAGGGACTTAAGTGTGCTGGTGTACTGAGGAACTGAAGAATTGAAGAGTGATTCGTTCGTTGAAGTTATCGTTCGCGATCCGTTAGACACGAGTGATTCGTTCGTTGAACTTTTTCTTTTGTGCTCTGCTAAGGAGCGAGGTACGACGCAGTGAACTTACTCATGAGTGATTTTAACCGTAAATCCTGACATCCTCGCGAGGCTAGATTTCACTAGCAGTTTCAAGGCAACGGCTATTTTTTTTGTATTTTTTTTTTTGTCAGTCAAGCACATGAAAACAAGCACACATTTAAAATAAATGTAAATTAATAAATATATATACGTACACATACATATCATTCCCGCTGTGTCTCTGTGATTTTGATGATTTGATGATTTTTAATGAACTGATTCGAATGATTCAGTACACTCAAAAAACTACTGCTGTGCCCATCACTATACTCCGCCGGCTGCCGATGTGTCGTCATCTCGTATTGCAGTCAGACATTGGAGTTCCTCGATGTAAATGTAAAATTCGTCGCTGCAAATTGGGGTGGCAGGAGGTGTGTCAAGGCTTTCTTTTCAGGTAGTATTTGCCACCCCGGTAGATCCACACATGGCTGAGGGAAAATCTAAATTATCCGGTAAAGAGAAATTCCGACTCGGTCACTATGGTAACAGACTAAACCGCATATGCTCGCTAGCAAATTTTATATGCTATATTCTGACTTTAAACCCTGGTCTCCTCCCACCTGACGCAAATATTGTTTGTCCGTTTCTCTGTGATCACATCCAGATTGAGACAAAAATACATCGACAATTACATGCTCGCATTCCCAATTTAATTTCTCAACAAAGGGTTTACCTATTTCTAACTCAAGCATGTATTTTAATAATATTCACCAGCCAGCTATCTCTAATATCAAACACTGCAGATTTGTTGTTTGTTTCTCATGCCCACGAGAAACATCTTTTGCAACATTTGTTTGCCCATGTCCCTTCAGGGGCTCTATAAATTTTACGCAGCGCACATTATTATTTTTTTCTTCAGGGAATTTTGTGTGGCAACTTGTCGCGCGTATGGCATCAAAGCAACAGAGTATCTGCCGGTGAGGAAAGTTCACAAAATGGACGGGAGAATTTGGTATGGACGAACTTGAATGGCCTGTGCCAGTCCTGCCTCTCAATCGGATAGAACGCCTTTGGGTTGATTTCGAGTGGACAGTGAGCCATGCCTTCCTGTCCATCATCAGTGTGTGACCTCACAAATATGCTCCTGGAAGAATGGGCAGAAAATCCAATAAACGTACTCCTAAATCTTATTGAAAGCCTTCCCACAAGAGCTGAAGTTGTTATAACTGCAAAGGGTCGACCAATATCATATCAAAACCATATGGATTTAGAATGGGTCATCACTAAAATCATATGTGAGTCAAGGCAGGTGAACAAATACTTTTGGCAACATAGTATATGATGTGATATTGATGCTTTGGAATTTTTTGTACACTTCTTCTGACTAATATCTTTGACTAATGACACCCTTGTGATGTGTGGAAGCTCTGTGCAGAACATGGGCTTTTGTTGTAAGCTATGACAACAAAAAATGTCATGAAAAGCCAACTAGAACAGTTTTTAATTATTTGAGGTTAATCAGAGACATTTTAAATGGTGGCAATTGTGTGTTTACTTTAACATGAGTTTGAATGTGACTGCCCAATTCTGAACAAAGCCACATCCCAATTCATAACAGGGTATGTGCACGATGTTATCTCAGTTGCCATTTGAAGACTTTTGACTTTTTGAAAAATTGTGTAGACTTTTTATATCCACTGTAGCACCCCTTCACCTCCTTTGTTAATAGTTGTATTATTGACTGATTGTGTTCACAAAAATAAATCCATAATTCAGACACTACTGTTTTTTCTTAATTGTATAAATAAGGGAGCACAAGCCAGTGCAAACTGTAGGCCGGTCCCAAGCCCTGATGCAAAGGGTTGCGTTAGGAAGGGCATCCAGCTTAAAATTTTGCCAAATAAATATGAACGTTCATCCAAGGAATTCCATACTGGATCGGTCGTTTCCCGGGTTAACATCCGCCACAGCCGCCGTTAACCTACATGGTGTCGGTGGAGATTCAGCAACTGTGGGTCGAAGATGAAGAAGAGGTGGAAAGCGGCTTCTTCGGCAGAAAGAGAAGAGGAAAGCAAGGAGCTTAGAACTGAATGTGGGGACTTTGAATGTTAGCACTATGATAGGAAAAGCTCAGGAGTTGGTTGACATAATGATTAGGAGAAATGTTGATATATTGTGTGTCTAGGAGAGCAGGTGGAAAGGCAGTAAGGCTAGAAGTTTAGGGTCAGGGTTCAAATTATTTTACTATGGTGTAGATGGGAAGAGAAATGGAGTAGGTTTTATTTTAAAGGAAGAGTTAGCTAAGAATGTCTTGGAGGTGAAAAGAGTCAATGTCAGATCGAGTGATGAGGCTGAAACTTGAAATTGAGGATGTTATATATAATGTGATTAGTAGCTTTGCCCCACAGGTAGGATGTGACCAAGAGGTGAAAGCGTAATTCTGGAAGGAGCTGGACGAAATTGTTCTAAGCATCCCAGACAGAGATAGAGTCGTGATAGGTGCAGATTTTAATGGACATGTTGGTGAAGGAAACAGGGGTGATGAAGAAGTGATGGGTAAATTCAGCATTCAGATAAGGAACCTCAAGGGACAGATTGTGGTAGAGTTTGCAAAAAGGATGGAAATGGCTGGAGTGAACACTTTCTTCCAGAAGAGATAGGAACGTAGAGTGAAGGAGCAATGATTAGTAAGGGGGAAGTTAGAAAGGCACTAAAGAGGATGAAAAATGGAAAGGCAGTTGGTCCTGATGACATTCCTGTGGAGGTAGGGAAGCATCTAGGAGAGGTGGCGGTGGAGTTTTTGACCAGCTGGTTCAACAGAATTCTAATGGGTGAGAAGATGCCTGAGAAATGGAGGAAAAGTGTGCTGGCGCCCATTAAAAAAAGAAATAATAATAATAATAAAATAAATAAAAGTTTTGCATCCATTTTGTCCATATTTTGTCATGGTCTGTGTTTTGGTTTGGGTTGTGTTTAGTTTTGTTCCCTGTTTTCCTGTGTTCCATGTTTGTCGTGTGCTCATTAGGTTGTTGTGACCACCTCTTCTAGTCTACTTTGTGTCGACCAATCAGCTCTCTCCAGCCACTCGTGTCTTGTCCAGGTGTTCCTTGTTGTCTCGTCAATTTGTTTGTATTTAGTTCCCTGGTTTCTTTCAGTTCTTGTCGGTTCATTGTCGTTGTCACATGTCTTGCCATGTCATAGTCGGCAGTTGTCTTTATCATTGTGGTATGTCATTGTCAGGTGTCATCTATTCCACGTCTTACTCACAGGTCATAGTTTGTTTCCAGTTTTAGATATTCAAGTGTTTCTTTGTTACTTTGGTTTGGTTCTTATCTGTTGTGGGACTTCGTTCAGTTTTGCTTTATCCAATATCCTTGTTTTCCTTTTTTGACGATTAAATATTATTATTTTGAGATTCCCACACTTGCCTCCCTGCTTCCCTGCAATTGGGTCCACCATGTTCTTGCCTTGCGTTCCTCGCCTTCGCCCTAACCACGTACGTGACAATATTTGGCTAAGACCGCCCCCTTTCCTCTGATTGGTTGCATCAGTGTAGAAGACCCACTTGTAAGAGCATGCGTCTTTTTATGTCTACAGCGCTGGCTGGGAGCGGCGAAGTAGGTGGAGATCTTTGTTAGTGACATTGATAAGCTTGAGAAATTCGAATGACCTGATTTCAGGCCTCGCGGCAGAAAAACGCCAACTCAGGAATGCGTGGATGATTTTATTTCATATTTCACATGTTTACTGAGACACCAGAACCAATATTCCATCCCAAATACTGGAAAACGTTGATTTGCTAAAATATGGCACCTTTAACATAATATGCACTAGTACTTCTTTATTTGAATACATTAGTTAATGCGACACATTTTGTCCAGCTTATCTTTTTCCCACTGGCCGTGCGTGTGAGTTTTTGAGTGCGGCGAGTTCAAGTCACTCAACAGCTGTACCCCATCTCCAATCAGCCCTTCTTAAAAAATGGCCTTGGACTCCACCGCGCCGCCAGATTTTCAACTCTCCATGACGACCTGCTGCCTTGTCCACCCTCCCTGCAAGCCTGTTCATTCCCGGCACCCAGTCCGCCCGGATTCAGATCTTTTCCCCGACCAGGATCAACCCTTTCACCACCTGTTGTGCAATACAATTCCGTCATCTTAATCTTATTGTTCATTATCGTTTCTGCACTTGAGTCCTCCCTGCCACCAGAACCCTGTCACATTACCTCAGATTAAGAACGTTTCGGGTTACAAACGGGGTCACGGAATGAATTAAGTTCATAACCCGAGCTTCCACTGTACTATCTTTCGCATTCCATAACATGCCTTTTGCAACACCCGCTGTAACACCTGTAGTGTAGTGAAGTGTAGTGTTGTGTAGTGTGTACTTCATTCACACTGTTGTTAACCTCTGTGATCTGCTAGCGACCAATTCAGGGTATAGCTCGTCTCTCAACCGCATCAGATGGGATAGGCTCCGGCATACCCATGACCCTAGTGAGGATAAGTGGTGTAGAAAATGGATGGATGGATGTTGTTAACCTGGCTGCTCAGAGAGCGCTGGGCTGTTGCGACTCCTGTGCAGAGTGAGACAGTAAGAGAAAAGTGCTTTGCTTGTAGTTATTTTGTTATTTAATTAATCGTTTGGAGCACAGATAGGTTACCTCAATATTTATAGTGTTGCAGTTTATGGCACAGACAGCAAGTTTGTTTCCTAACCTCCACAGTGTCATTTAGTTCTTAGGATATTTTAAACAGGAGCTATTTTGTTAGAGAAAAGTTTTTTTCTATTTTACACATTTTGTTATTTAATTTCTGGTTTACAATTTTATGGCTGCAACACATTCCAAAAAAGCTGGGACAGGTGGCAAAAAAGACGGAGAAAGATGCTCATCAAACACCTGTTTGGAACATCCCACAGGTGAGCAGGGTAATTGGGAACAGGTGGGTGGAATGATTGGGTATAAAAGGATAGAATTATATAATTGCTCAGTCATTCACAAGCAAAGATGGGGCGAGGTTCACCTCTTTGTGAACAAGTGCGTGAGAAAATCGTCGACCAGTTTAAGGACAATGTTCCTCAATGTACAATTGCAAGGAATTTAGGGATTTCATCATCTACGGTCCATAATATCCTCAAAAGGTTCAGAAAATCTGGAGAAATCACTGCATGTAAGCAGCAAGGCCGAAAACCAACATTGAATGACTGTGACCTTCAATCCCTCAGGCGGCACTGCGTCAAAAACCAACATCAATGTGTAAAGAATATTACCTCATGGGCTCAGGAACACTTCAGAAAACCAATGTCAGTAAATACAGTTCGGCGCTACATCCGTAAGTGCAACTTGAAACTCTACTATGCAAAGCAAAAGCCATTTATCAACAACACCCAGAAACGCCGCCGGCTTCTCTGGGCCGGAGCTCATCTAAGATGGACTGATGCAAAGTGGAAAGTGTTCTGTGATCCGACGAGTCCACATTTCAAATTGTTTTTGGAAATTGTGGACGTCGTGTCCTCCGGGCCAAAGAGGAAAAGAACCATCTGGACTGTTATGGACGCAAAGTTCAAAAGCCAGCATCTGTGATGGTATGGGGCTGTGTTAGTGCCAATGGCATGGTTGACTTACACATCTGTGAAGGCACCATTAATGCTGAAAGGTACATACAGGTTTGGGAGAAACATGCTGCCATCCAAGCAACGTCTTTTTCATGTGCCCCCTGCTTATTTCAGCAAGACAATGCCAAACCACATTCTGCACGTGTTACAACAGCGTGGCTTCGTAGTAAAAGAGTGCGGGTACCAGACTGGCCTGCCTGCTGTCTAGACCTGTCTCCCATTGAAAATGTGTGGCACATTATGAAGCGTAAAATACGACAAAGGAGACCTCGGACTGTTGAAGAACTGAAGCTGTACATCAAGCAAGAATGGGAAATAATTCCACCTACAAAGCTTCAACAATTAGTCTCCTCAGTTCCCAAATGTTTATTGAATGTTGTTAAAAGAAAAGGTGATGTAACACTGTGGTAAACATGACCCTGTCCCAGCTTTTTGGAATGTGTTGCAGCCATAAAATACTAAGTTAATGATTATTTGCTAAAAACAATAAAGTTTATCAGTTTGAACATTAAATATCTTGTCTTTGTAGTGTATTAAATTAACATGATTTGCAAATCATTGTATTCTGTTTTTATTTATGTTTAACACAACGTCCCAACTTCATTGGAATTGGGGATGTATATAGGTAAGTGTGAATGTGAGTGCGAATGGTTGTTGGGCCCTCTCTTTTACCTTTGTTTATATGTGTCCTGCGATTGGCTGGGGACCAGTTCGGGGTGTACCCCGCCTCTCGCCTGAAGATAGCTGGGATAGGCTCCAGCACGCCTGTGACCCGAGTGAGGATATATATGTGTGTGTGTGTGTGTGTGTATATATATGGGACGTGGTTTCAGTGCATTTAGTGGACACGCTCAGCGTTTGAGAGCGGAGACATGAGTCATTCAAGATTTTGACACCTCATTTGACATTTTTTTTAAACCATTCAAATTTGGCAGGGATTTTCAAAAAACTCTTCTCTGTGGTTTGTCCAAATTACGAAATATATTTAGTTTTGTTTTACAGGGTGTTTAAAGCGAGCGTCCACAGAGATGGAATTGCATTATCTTCTTCTTCTTTTTCTTCTAATCTATCAAAATAGTGTGGTATCGCCCATCACTATCTATCTATCTATCTATCTATCTATCTATCTATCTATCTATCTATCTATCTATCTATCTATCTATCTATCTATCTATCTATCTATCTATCTATCTATCTATCTATCTATCTATCTATCTATCTATCTATCTATCTCATGAGAGCCACACCTTCCTCCCTTATCTGTTCTGCTTGTTTGCCAAGTTGTTTTTGCTGCACTGACTTTCCCTCTCTCTGCTAATTCACCAACCATACAGCCTCCTCATACGTGAATTTATTTTGCGCTCTGACCTGGTGTACCATCCTGCACCTCCCTTTTCATTACCTCACACTCCCTCATATGCCACGCTATGACTTACTCCACAATTACAACAGCTGGGTTGACTATGATTCCTACATTGTGCGTATTTGTGATCCTCCCCACGCATTGCACACCTTCTCTTCCCTTTTTACATCAAAGGTGTGTGACCGAATCTCTGGCACTTATTGGACCTCTTTGGTCTTGGTACATATTCCCTAATAGAGTATGACATGAATCCTAGATATTTTCTGGAACAGTCCCTTCAAAAAAACAATAAAAAGCTCCTACTATTTACAGTATTTTTTTCCCATCTCTTATTTGGAGTCTCCTTGCCTCCTTTAATGCTCTTCCTCTCACATTCACCTTTATTTCCTCCACAGAAACCTGCTCTGGTGTTCTCTCGTTCACCCCTTTATTCATACAGCTCACACTCACCACTTTCCACCAACCCACCTCCTTCATTTGGCATGCTCTCTCCCTTTACTCCTCATCTCCGCGTATACTAATCATTAAGTTCCCAAACCTCAACGCCTTTGCCACTACAATATTTGAAAATTTATTTCTTAGAGTCGAGTTTAACTGGGTTCACTGAAAACAATCCTTTGTCATCACCAAACCGAAAAATAACTTTAAGCTCCCTCTCCAAAACCTCTTTTCCTTTTCTTACCTCAGCCTTCCTCTTCGCTGTCTTTTGTTTTTTAGTACTAACTACTTCAAATGGGCCCTCTCTTTTACCTTCAGTTCCTTCACTCTCACACCTAACATCCACACTGTCATCGCTGTTGTCATTCCCTTCCAACTCTCTCGACTATGACACATTCACAGCACAGCTGTGCCTACCCGCCAACTTCTTCGTATCTTCACTCAATGTCCTCCCATTGTCCATACAAAATCCTTGCCTTCTATGAAGGGCCTTAAAGTTTACATGTATATATGGAAATTCTTCTATTCATCTAACAAAACATTGTTTCCATGCGGCGTCTGCTCCAATTGTGGAGGCAGCATTTTATCACCAAGCAACCAAAATATGCTTGTCATTTCATGAAGTGGTGTGACATGACATTTCGCACTTGATTGGGTGGGCGGGCAGGTAATCCAGAAACACACAATTTTGATACAAAATTGTGTGTGTTGCACATTTTCCTTAATATGGCCCCCTTAGCCGCCACAGTGACCGACGGGTTAACACATCTGCCTCACAGTTCTGGGGACCGGGGTTCGCCGCTCAGTCAAGTTCAAACTGGTTCAGACCGTGTGTGCATGCGCACTTCAGTAATGATGTGGAGTTTCTCACAGGTTCCTGATTTAACTAAAAAATCTTTGTTGTGCTATTTAGAAAATATTAGTTAGGACAAGGCGGCACGGTGGACAACTGGTTAGAGCGTTTGCCTCACAGTTCTGATGACCGGGGTTCAATCCCCAACCCCGCCTGTGTGGAGTTTGCATGTTCTCCCCGTGCCTGCGTGGGTTTTCTCCGGGCACTCCAGTTTCCTCCCACATCCCAAAAACATGCGTAGTAGGTTGATTGAAGACTCTAAATTGCCCGTAGGTGTGAATGTGAGTGCGAATGGTTGGTTGTTTCTATGTGGCCTGCGATTGGCTGGCAACCGGTTGAGGGTGTACACCGTCTCCCGCCCGAAGATAGCTGGAATAGGCTCCAGCAGCCCGCAACCCTAGTGAGAATAAGCGGTAAAGAAAATGGATGGATGTATGTCTCCCTTAATGTATGCTGTTACCAGGTAGTGATCACATCTGCCCCTCTTCATACTCTGACATTTATAATGATTTTCTCTCAGTTCCAGTGACCATCGCTTGGTCTATCTGGTTATTGTCTCTTGCATTCACTGGTTACACCAGGTTATCTTATAGCTTCTCCTCTCTTTTTTCACTACTGTCATTCATATGAGCAGCTTCCTTTCGAAGACTGTCACACCCAGTTATGTTGATCTCCTCCTTTGCTGTTTTTGTAACACAGTTGTTTTTATGAGACAAGGTGATTAACCTTGTGTTGCACCCACAAACCTGGAGAGCCAGTTAATTGTCTTCATCTGGCCTCAACCCTTCAACCTGTCTGGTTTAGGGGGCCATACCAGGAGCTTATGCTCCTGCCAGCATAAGTCTACGTCAGTGCCAGCATAGGTCTAGGTCACTGAAACACACAAGCTCATCATCGACAGCAAACCTTAGTGTAGTTGAAAGCCACAACAATTTGCGGTGGCTAGGGACTGACCCAGGCTGCGATTATTGAATTTCTGTGAATAATTAACGCCCCCCTGAATCTGACATAATTTGTGACAGTGATAAAGTTAGAATTGGCTATATTAATAGTTTAGATCATAGATATACCATAAACTGTGTTCTCACAACACTAACAGCATTCCATACATTTACAAAGATCTTTAAACATTGCTGTACCCTTAAAAATGCAGTACTGTATAGTACAGGAAATAGTTTACAGCAAATCACACATCTCTTGTCAGAGTCTGCTTTGCTTGCTCCGTATACTCAAGTTGCTCACCTGCCTTGACTCAAATATGAATTTTAGTGACATCGCATTCTTAATCCATAGGGTTTAATAAGACATCGGTCCCCCCCCCCCCCCCCCCCCCCTCTGCAAATACAACAGCTTATACTCTTCTGACAATGTTTTTCACAAGATTTAGGAGTATGTTTATGGGAATTTATGACCATTTTTCCAGAAGCGCATTTGTGAGGTTGCACACTGATGTTGGATCAGGTCTGTCTCTCAGTCTCCGCTCTAATTCATCCCAGTGTTCTATAGGGTTGAGGTCAGGATTGTGCAGGCCTGTCAAGTTCATCTATATCAAACTCGCGCATCTATAAAGACATGGATGAGAGAATTTGGTATGGATGAATTTGACTGGCCTGCACAGAGTCCTGCCCTCAACCTGATAGAACACCTCTGGGTTGAGCCAGGCGTTCTCGTCCAACATCAGTGTGTGACATCACATGTGTGCTCCTGCTTGAATGGTCCAAAATTCCCATAGACTCACTCCTAAACCTTGTTGAAAGTATTTTCCAGAAGAGTTGTAGCTGTTATAGCTGCAAAGGGTAGACCAACATCATATCAAACCATATGGATTTAGAATGGGATACCACTCAATATCATATGTGAGTTAAGCCAGGTGAGCGAATACTTTTGGCAATAGTGTACTTCAGCAGGTATCCGATGTACTAGCAAGAAGAGCTCTGAGGAGGAGCTGCGCACACCTGGCTGCACATCAACACTCACAATGAATGATTTAAGTGATATGGCTCAGTCATATCACAGTGGAACAGAGGCTGACATGCTGTGCTCAGACATGTATGATGTACGTATGTTACTCGCAATACTATCAAAAATATCCATACTGTATAATCATGGCTTGTATAATAGGGCACAGTTCTAACTCACTCGCACCACATTGATTGTCTGGCAGGTGTTGCTAACAATCACTAACTAAAAAAAGAAAAGATGAATCACAAGTGGTATGTTGGGATGGATTTTAGTTCAACAGATTTACAGTGTGGCACATAGTGTAAAAATGGTTAGCAGGCAGGAGGTCCAGGTAAAATTCTCTGTTGTAACATCTCTATGGCGCTTGCATCTTCTTTCTGTGTTTGTGTTGGTTTTCTCTAGTTAGTCTAGTCCGGTCCTTAGGTTAATTGAAGACTCCAAATAGCCCATAGGTGTGAATGTTTGAATGTTTCTTTGACTATGTAAGGTCTGCGATTAACTGGAGACCAGTCCAGGGTGTATCCTGCCTCTCGCCAAAAATAAACTGGGTAAGAGTATAGTTCCCCTCCTTGAGCTGTCACCTTATCGTGGTGGAGGGGTTTGTGTGTCCCAATGATCCTAGGAGCTAAGTTGTCTGGGGCTTTATGCCCCTGGCAGGGTCACCCATGGCAAAGGTCCTAGGTGAGGGACCAGACAAAACCCCCTATGACGACAAAAAAATTCAGGAAGACAGGACGCGGATCACCGGGGTCCCCCTCTGGAGCCAGGCCTGGAGCTGGGGCTTGAAGGCGAGCACCTGGTGGCCGGGCCTGCACCCATGGGGCCCGGCCGGGCACAGCCCGAAAGAGTAACGTGGGTCCCCCTTCCCATGGGCTCACCACCTGTGGGAGGGGGCATAGGGGTCGGGTGCAGTGTGAGCTGGGTGGTGGACGAAGGCAGGGACCTTGGCGATACGATCCCCGACTACAGAAGCTGGCTCAAGGTACGTGGCACCTCTCTGGCAGGGAAGGAGCCCGAGCTGGTGTGTGAGGTCGAGAAGTTGCGACGAGATATAGTCGGGCTCGCCTCCACACACAGCTTGGGGTCTGGTACCAGTCCTCTCGAGAGGGGTTGAACTCTCTTCCACTCTGGAGTTGCCCACGGTGAGAGGCGCCAAGCAGGTGTGGGTATACTTATTGCCCCCCGACTCTGCGCTTGTACGTTGGGGTTCACCCCGGTGGACGAGAGGGTAGCCTCCCTCCGCCTTCGGGTGGGGGGACGGGTCCTAACTGTTGTTTGTGCCTACGCACCAAACAGCAGTTCAGAGTACCCACCCTTTTTGGAGTCCTTGGAAAGGGTGCTGGAGAGCGCTCCTGCTGTGGACTCCATCGTTCTGCTGGGGGACTTCAATGCTCACGTGGGCAATGACAGTGAGACCTGGAAGGGCGTGATTGGGAGGAACGCCCCGATCAGAACCCGAGCGGTGTTCTGTTATTGGACTTCTGTGCTCATCACGGATTGTCCATCATGAACACCATGTTCAAGCATAAGGGTGTCCACACGTGCACTTAGCATCAGGACATCCTAGCTCGCAGTTGGATGATCGACTTTGTGGTCGTGTCATCGGTCTTGCGGCCGCATGTCTTGGACACTCGGGTGAAGACAGGGCCGAAGCTGTCAACTGATCACCACCTGGGTGAGTTGGCTACGATGGTGGGGGAAGATGCCAGTCCGACCTGGCAGGCCCAAACATAGTGTGAGGGTCTGCTGGGAACGTCTGGCAGAATCCCCTGTCAGAAGGAGTTTCAACTCCCACCTCCGGCAGAACTTCACCCACGTCTCTGCTGAGGCGGGGCACATTGAGTCCGAGTGGACCATGTTCCGCGCCTCTATTGCAGAGGCGGGCGACCGCAGCTGTGGCCGTAAGGTAGTCGGTGCCTGTCGTCGTGGAAATCTCAGAACCCGTTGGTGGACATCAACCGTGAGGGATACCGTCAAGCTGAAGGAGGAGTCCTATCGGGCCTTTTTGGCCTTTGGGACTCCTGAGGCAGCTGATGGGTACTGGCTGGCCAAGCGGAATGCAGCTTTGGTGATCGCTGAGGCAAAAACTCGGGCATGGGAGGAGTTCGGTGAGGCCATGGAAAAAGACTTCCGGGCGGCTTCGAGGAAATTCTGGTCCACCATCCGGCGTCTCAGGAGGGGTATGCAGTGCACCACCAACACTATGTATAGTTGGGAAGGGGCGATGCTGACCTCGACTCGGGACTTCTTGAGTCGGTGGGGAGAATACTTTGAAGACCTCCTCAACTCCACCGACACGCCTTCCCATGAGGAAGCAGAGTCTTGGTTCTCTGAGGCAGGCTCTCCTATCTCTGGGGTTGAGGTCACCGAGGTGGTTAAAAAGCTCCTTGGTGGCAAGGCCCCGGGGGTGAATGAGATTTGCCCGGCGTTCCTAAAGGCTCTGGATATTGTCGGGCTATCCTGGTTGACACGCCTCTGCAACATCGCGTGGACATCGGGGACAGTGCCTCTGGATTGGCAGACTGGGGTGGTGGTCCCCCTTTTTAAGAAGGGGGACTGGAGGGTGTCCAATTACAGGGGGATCACACTCCTCAGCCTCCCTGGTAAGGTCTATTCAGGGGTGCTGGAGAGGAGGGTCCATCGGGAAGTCGAATCTCATATCCAGGAGGAGCAGAGTGGTTTTCGTCCTGGCCGTGGAAAAGTGGACCAGCTCTACACACTTGGCAGGGACCTCGAGGGTGCATGGGAGTTTGCTCAACCAGTCTACATGTGTTTTGTGCACTTGGAGAAGGCGTTCGACCGTGTTCCTCGGGGAGTCCTGTGGGGGGTGCTTCGGGAGTATGGGGTACCGAACCCCCTGATACGGGCTGTTCGGTCCCTGTACAACTGGTGTCAGAGCTTGGTCCGCATATCCGGCAGTAGGTCGGACTCGTTTCCGGTGGGGGTTGGACTCCGGTAGAGCTGCCCTTTGTCACTGATTGTGTTCATAACTTTTATGGACATAATTTCTAGGTGCAGCAGGGGCGTAGAGAGGGTCCGGTTTTGTGGCCTCAGAATTGCATCTCTGCTTTTTGCAGATGATGTGGTTCTGTTCGCTTCATCAAGCCGTGATCTCTGATTCTCGCTGGGGCGGTTCGCAGCAGAGTGTGGGGCGGCTGGGGTGAGAATCAGCACCTCCAAACCTGAGACCATGGTCCTCAGTCGAAAAAGGGTGGTGTGCCCTCTCCGGGTCGGGGATGGGATCCTGTCCCAAGTAGAGGAGTTCTGGAATCTCGGGGTCTTGTTCGCAAGTGGGGGAGGGGTGGCGCGGGGGATCGACGGGCGGATTGGTGCAGCATCTGCAGTGGTGCGGACTTTGTGTTGGTCCGTTGTGGTGGAGAGGGGGCTGGGCCGGCGGGCGGGGCTCTCGATTTGCCGGTCGATCTGCGTTCCTGCCCTCGCCTGTGGTTGCGGGCTGTGGGGCGGGATCCCGGATGCGGGTGGCCGAGGTGAGTTTCCTCCACGGGGTGTGCGGGCTCTCCCTTGGGGATGGGGTGGGGCGCTCGGTCGTCCGGGGGGTCTCGGAGTGGACCCACTGCTCTACCACATCGAGGGGAGCCAGATGAGGTGGCGGGGGCATCTGATTCAGATGCCTCCCGGACACCTCCCTGGTGAGGTGTTCCGGTCAGGTCCCACCGGGAGGAGACCCCGTGGACAACCCAGCACACGCTAGAGAGACTATGCCTCTCGGCTGGCCTGAGATCCCCTCGGAAGAGCTGGAGGAAGTGGCTGGGAGAGGGAAGTCCGGGCGTCCCTGCTAAAGCAACTATTCCCCCCGCGACCCGACCTCGGATAAGCTTAGAAAATGGATGGATGGATGGATCGACTATAGTTTCCCACAACTCTAATGAAGACAAGCAGTGTAGAAAATGTATGTGTGTGCGTGTGCGCGTGTGTGTGTGTGTTTGTGTATATGGATGGCTGGACCAGCGACTGCTCACTACAGGTGTGCAAGCACATTATTTCAGCCCATGATGCACTGAACCTAACCTTCACAATACACCCTATTTTCTTAGTCCTAAATTCATTCTTTCAAGTTTGACAGTCTCAATTAGCAGTTAATGCAAGATTCAAAGTCTATTGAAAAAATAAGCAGACGATAACTCTTTCCCCTGTACTAATCTAAGTTTTCAATCTACCGTATTTTCACAACCATAAGGCGCACCGTATTAAAAGGTGCAGTCTCAATTACGGGGTCTATTTCTGTATTTAACACATACAAAAGGCGCACCGTATTATTGGCCGCAGGCATGATAAAACATACGCTAGCTTAAAACATACGGTAGCATGCATGCACGCTAGCGTATGTTTTTAAAAAGGTAGCGGGAGTAAAACTGAGTTCGGTTGTACTTTATTGAAGTATTTAACAATGTACTCACGTCATTTTTTGATCAATCCTCATCCACAAATCCATCAAAGTCCTCATCTTCTGTATCCAAAATGAATAGTTGGGCAAGTTCTCCATCAAACATGCCGGGTTCCATCTCGTCATTGTCGGAGTCAATCTCGTTGCCGGTGGGCTGTTCAGCAATGATGCTGGCTTTCGCGAAAGCTCAGACAACAGTCAAAGCAGATACCTTAGCCCAGGCATCCACAATCCATTCACATATTGTGGCGTAAGTCGCCCAGCGCTTCGTCTTCTTAACTTGGCGAAGCTCGTTTTCCTGCTTCCTCCACTTGCGAACCATGGATTCGTTGATCTTGAATTCTCTCGCAGCTGCTCGATTCCCATGTTCCTGATAGCTTGCAGTTTAAACTGTGCTTCGTAAGCGTGTCTCTTCGTCGGTGCCATTTTCGGGGGTCCTTAGCCAATGTATACCCACTGGGGGCGTGCCTTTAGTGTCCTCTGTCACGCGCACCCTTCCCCCTTTAACGTCCGCATGCTGTCCTCAGTCACGTCCGCCTTTCATCTATATAAGCAGCATGTCGGCAGGAAATGCTCCCAGTCAGTCAAGCGGAGCGCTCATCAAAGTTACACAACAACATTTACAGATTTTGGAACTCGGTGCACACATAAAGCGCGCCACATTACAAGGCGCCCCGTCCATTTTGGAGAACATTTAAGACTTTTAAGTGCCTCTTATGGTTGTGAAAATACGAAGTTTGTGTCATTTGTTTGTTATTTGCTCATGTATTATACTACAATTGACAGCCAGCCAGTTCAGTAAGTGGTGTTGGTACCAGCACTGTTCCAACTTTAAAATTGTCGACTTTTCCATTGTATGGTACCAGTTCAGGTCGGCCCAATCTGTTTCTACTTGGGGAAACTAATAATTGTCTCCTGCAGCAAAAGAAGACTGTATAATGTCGTAGCATACGGAGCTAAAATGCAGCAACTGGGTAAACTATTAATTTTTTTAATCATCTCTCGGCATGTACAGTATCCTTGAATCTTAAAATGATGATGACAAATCTATTTGATCATTGAGTGAGCATATATCATCGATAAAGCATAGTTTGCATACAGTATAAGCTCTAAAAGTTATTTCAGTCTCAATTAATCTTCAGTCAATAAATCATTTGATCTTCTCCAGAAACTTGCTTTGTCGACTTTTGAGATACAAATTGTCTAACCAGACAGGTAACTAACATCACTCCCCCCAGAACACACATGTACACACATATGAACCCAGCATGCTGTAAATCCTGAGACCACCCGGGACCAGGCAGACCACCAGGTTGTCCAGTACGTGGGTGCATGTTTTTGATCAGCAGGTCTGGGAACACGCATAAAACCTGTAAAAAGTGGGCAAACACACACCTATGCAAAGCTATAATACTGTCACACACAGAGAGACACACAGTCACACACATGGCCACTAATGGAGTCCTGGTTTTTATGTTTTTTTCTAATGACTGACTTTTGAGTGCACCGAGATGTGTGTGCGTGTGTGTGCGTGTGTGCATGTGTGTATGTGTGTGTGTGTGTGTGCGTGCGTGATTGAAAAAAGAGGAGAGAGAGAGAGAGACTTCTTTTGGTTTGGAGAGAGAGAATGGATCCAACACCATTAAAGCTGTGTGTGACATGATGTGAACTAATGGGCGGACTGATAGGGGCACACACAGTAGGGGGTTGTGTGTTTGGATGGGGATTAACATGGAACACCAGGAACAAGTGCAGGGCTAATAAATTCAAATGGTGCAGGCAGAGCAGCTGAATGTTAAAATATATTGAAAACCACTGAAACCACTGCTAAACTTGTCATAGTTCTACCAGTAAAAAATTATGACAATCTCTCATGCAATATATAAATGATCACAACTGAGTTATATGAAATTTGTTTTGTGCCAGCCATTTGGCAAATCCAGTTGCGTGCAACAGCTGCTCTCGGTGGTGTGACTGTGACACGCCTGAAATATGGTGACCACATTTGTATAAAAGAAAATGTATAGAGTTATTACCGAAAAGTTAAATATTTTTCTGTACGATGATGATGACTGAATGACCGTTGTTTGTGACTATGCACTAAAAAGCAGTTCAGACTACCCCACCCTTTTTGGAGTCCTTGGTGGGGGTGCCAGAGAGTGGTCCTGCTCGTTCGTCTGGGGCACTTCAATGCTCACGTGGTAAGATAGTGAGAAATGGAAGGGCCCGATTGGAAGAAACAGCCCCCTGACCAGAACCCACAGAGGGATTTATAATAAGTAATTCTAATTTTGAGCCTTCAGTGTTCCTGTAGCTCATGGGTGTCAAATTCGAGGCCACATCCAGCCCACCACATCATTTTCTGTGGCCCGCTTCCACGATTCTTGCTCAAGGCCACATCCGGCCCACCGCATCATTTTCTGTGGCCCACTTCCACGATTCTTGCTAAAATCAGCACCAAACTTTTAAATTGTCATATGTAAAAATAACGCTGAGGTATTGCAAGCATTTTTTCTGTGACCAAAACATTTTACAGTAACCTCAATAATAGTTGAATAAACTATTATCCTTGACTTCTGATTTCAAAACTGGCTATCCATCAATTTGTTGTATGTATTTGTAACACGAGGATGAGGCGATGAAACATTTATATGGTTTCATAGTCATAACAACCCTCTGGAAACCGTACCGTACCTACATTGTGGCCTGTGACAAATATGAGTTCAATACCCCCTGTCGGCTTTTGTTTCACAGTCAGGGTCCATCTAACAGGAAGTCAGGGAGCTACAGATAGCAGCAAAGCTTATCATACACATTTCTTTGTTCCTTCCAATATGGCCGAAAGTGTTTCCCTGTGAGTGTTGTTTTTCTCCAGGTATCATACTGTGCATTAGAGATTACAATAATTGATACTTTCGTTAAGATAACGTTAGAAATAATAAGCAATTAACAATAGATGTTACAATTAAGCTAGCAAATCATTTTCTATAAATATGAATGTGCTACATTTTTGTTTGTATGTGAATGTGTTCAGAGAGGTGGAAAGCGGGTTCTCGGGCAGAAAGAGAAGAGGAAAGCACAGAGCCTAGAATGTGAAAAGAATGTGGCGACTTTTAATGTTGAGACGATGACAGGAAAAGCTCGGGAGTTGGTTGACATTATGATTTAGAGAAACGTTGATAGTGTGTGTCCAGGAGAGCAGCTGCAAAGGCAGTAAGGCTAGAAGTTTAGGGTTCAAATTATTTGACCATAGTGGAGATGGGAAGAGAAATGGAGTAGGGGTTGTTTTAAAGGAAGAGTTCCCTAACAATGTCTTGGAGGTGAAAAGAGTCAATGTCAGATCGAGTGATGAGGCTGAAACTTGAAATTGAGGGTGTTATATATAATGTAATTAGTGGCTATACCCCACAGGTAGGATGTGACCAAGAAGCGAAAGGCAAATTCTGTTCAGAGCTAGACGAAGTAGTTCTAAGTATCCCAGACAGAGAGGGTCGTGATTGGTGCAGATTGTTATGTATGACATTCTTTCCCAGGCAAACAAAATCAAGCTTCAAGGTTCACCATTTTAATGAAAGGCGACCATTTTTTCTTAAAGTTATCCATGTGCTTATTACACTTGGCGTAGATATTTTCTAGTGATTTATACTCTATGACAATGGGTGAGTTTGGCATCCAGGAAAGGAACTTGGAGGGACAGATGGTGGTACACATTGCAAAAAGGATGGAAATGCCTGTTATAGTATTATATACTCTATGACAAGATTTTTCCATTGGTTAATGTTGATAGCTTGTTTATCTTTCCAGTTTAACAATATTGTTTTTTTTAGCGATTGCAAGAATTACAAGTATTGGTTGAGCATGTTTATTTGGAAGATCTATACCTTTGGACATGTTGGTGAAGGAAACAGGGGTGATGAAGAAGTGATGGGTAAGTTTAGCATCCATGAAAGGAACTTGGAGGGACAGATGGCTGGAGTGAACACTTTCTTCCAGAAAAAGCAGGAACATAGGTTGAGTACAAGAGTAGAGGTAGAAGCACGCAGGTGGATTACATTTTGTGCAGACGATGTAATCTGAAGGAGGTTACTGACTATGCATAGGATGGTGGTGTGTAAGATGACTCTGGTAGTGGGGAGGAAGATTGACAAGATGACAAAGGCAGAGCAGAGAACCGTGTGGTAGAAACTGCGAAAGGAAGAGTGTTGTTCGGCTTTTCTCTATGCCTTTTGAGCTGGAATAGGGCAGTTTGAAATACTTTCTCTGCTTAGTTTACATTTTGTAATTATTCTGATGTTTATTGAAAATCCAACTGGGCAGAAAAGTGTTTTAGGTGACAGAGAGCGGGATCGAGTGGACAAGGGGAATAGGGGTGTGAACCACAGTTACACAGTCTAGATCAGGGGTGTTAAACTCATTTTAGTTTCCGGGCCATATTCACCCCAATTAGATCTCAAGTAGGCCGGACCACAATATTTTTGACTTAACAATCCATAAATAACAACCATTCAAAATTTTCCCCATTGTTTTGTGCAAATTATTACTTTTGGAAAATGTTCACATTTATTCATGATTATCTTGTTGCAAATCATGAGCAGTCTGAAATGTTTTTAACCCAAATTTATGTCAACAGTATTATGAATCAGTGAGCGTGCACCATTCTGTTATGCATCCTTTGTAAATTATACATTTAAAATATTAATGTTGTGGCAGTGCACTGAAAAAAAAAAAACTCTTTTGAAGTGAAGCTTTTGACTGAAATTTTGAAATATTTACTGTCTTCAAACATTTCTACAGGAGGTATTTATTTTCACAGAATTGTAGTGTGAACATGGCACACTATTTTATATTAGTGTGCTCCTGAAATTTTGCATCGTTTGGCTTTCACAAGCGGATCAGTCATTTAAGTGTTGTCAGTGCACCCTCCAGTGGACAAAATTAGCAACAAAAGTTACTTTTATTTAAAAATAGTGAATATGTTCTCCATCCCCACTGGCCGGATTGGACCCCCTGACGGGCCGGCTCTGGCCCGCAGGCTGTATATTTGACACCTCTGGTCAAGATATTTGAGCACAAGTAACATTACAACAATCAAATTGTGTTCTTATTTGTAGCTGGGGGGACACCTGATGAGGACATGCAATAACTAACCAAGAGAACAAAGATGAGAGAGGACAAAAAAGGGCAGCACAGGACAGGATGTGGGAAATAACCAAGGCAGTGCTACTGACGCGTGGTGCGGTGGGAGTTGTTTTTTTTTTTTTTAGTGTCTAAACACCTGTAAGAACCTGGGATTTGATATGTTAGTATAACCTGTGTTATTATAAGTGGTCTCAGCACTAGCAATTGAAGCCTATAGCGTGTCTATCGAACTTGTTAATGAATGAGTCTCATGGTCTGTGTTTTGGTTTGGGTTGTGTTTAGTTTTGTTCCATGTTTTCCTGTGTTCCATGTTTGTCGTATGCTCATTAGGTTGTTGTGTCCACCTGGTCTCGTCTACTTTGTGTCGACCAATCAGCTCTCTCCACCCAGTCGTGTCTTGTCCAGGTGTTCCTTATTGTCTCGTCAATTTGTTTTTATTTAGTTCCCTGGTTTCTTTCTCTTCTGGTCGGTTCATTGTCGTTGTCACATGTCTTTGCCATGTCATAGTC
Source organism: Phyllopteryx taeniolatus (assembly GCF_024500385.1). Lineage (NCBI taxonomy): Eukaryota > Metazoa > Chordata > Actinopteri > Syngnathiformes > Syngnathidae > Phyllopteryx > Phyllopteryx taeniolatus. The sequence goes on along the minus strand of NC_084505.1, from coordinate 3,656,760 downwards.
GCGAGTTGTCTTTATCATTGTGGTATGTCATTGTCATTTTCCCTTTCTATTCCACGTCTTACTCACAGGTCATAGTTTGTTTCCAGTTTTAGATATTCGAGTGTTTCTTTGTTACTTTGATTTGATTGTTATCTGTTGTGGGACTTCGTTCAGTTTTCCCTTTTTGAAGATTAAATATTATTTTGAGACTCCCGCACTCCTGCCTTGCCTCCCTGCTTCCCTGCAATTGGGTCCACCATGTTCTTGCCTTGCGTTACTCTCCTTCGCCCTAACCACGTACGTGACAATGAGTGCATATGTGTGCTTTTGAATAGCCCATTTTATGCATGCTTTATTGCGTAACGTGTGATCTATGGAATACATTTAAGTGGATTAGCTGCACATTACTGTTTGTTTTTTGTCATTGCGAATGTCTTTCTACAGATTTGTGCCCAGTAATCATTCTCAGTAGACACTGAGAGGGCAGGTTCCCATTTTGCAATTGATGTGTATTGAATTTGTATTTAAGATTAATTTGTGTACTTTTGAAAGGAGTTTTGTTTTGTGGGAGTAGTTCTATTTTCTGAAAAAAAGCGGGTAGTGCTAAAGTATTCACGTGTGTTGAGAATCTTTTTAGGATTGTTCTTCTTTATAGGACTGAAGGAAGTTAACACCTCTAATTTGAAAGTCTTGGAAGAAGCTTTAACGTGACACTAATGCATTATTTTTAAATAAGTGATGTAGGCGGTCAATTCGACTTTGTTCCCATGTGCTGCAGTAAAGGGATATTTTGTTAATCTCAAAAACAGGAATGATACGGTGCTGAGTGAGATTGTGTGGTTTCTAGACTTTTCCACCAAGCTGATAAAGTGGCAGCAATATTCTTAAAACAATTGTGGTGTTTGAGACTTGTGCTGAAAGGTCTGTAAGTCTGGTGCTATTGCAGTCTATCTGTTCCAGTTCCAGCCAAGATTGTTGTTCAACATTTGGATGTAACCATTTAAGGAGATACTGTATTTGGCTAGCGGCACGGTGGATGACTGGTTAGAGCGTCAGCCTCACAGTTCTGAGGAGCAGGGTTCAATCCCCGGTCCCGCCTGTGTGGAGTTTGCATGTTTTCCCCGTGCCTGTGTGGGTTTTCTCCGGGCACTCCGGTTTCCTCCCACATCCCAAAAACATAAATTAATTGGGGACTCTAAATTGCCCGTAGGTGTGAATGTGAGCGCGAATGTTGTTTGTTTGTATGTGCCCTGCGATTGGCTGGCAACCAGTTCAGGGTGGACCCCCCCTCTTGCCCGATGATAGCTGGGATAGGCTCCAGCACGCCCGCGACCCTAGTGAGGAGAAGCGGCTCAGAAAATGGATGGATGTATTTGGCTAGTGTTCAAAGTTGGGTGCGGCAAGTCCCCCCTTATGTTTTACCTTTCTGAAGGGTAGCTAGGCTAATTCTATTTTTCCTATCCATCCATCCATCCATTTTCTGAGCCGCTTCTCCTCACTAGGGTCGCGGGCGTGCTGGAGCCTATCCCAGCTGTCATCGGGCAGGAGGCGGGGTACACCCTGAACTGGTTGCCAGCCAATTGCAGGGCACATAGGAACAAACAACCATCCACACTCACAGTCATGGCTACGGGCAATTTAGAGTCTCCAATTCATGCATGTTTTTGGGATGTGGGAGGAAACCGGAGTGCCCGGAGAAAACCCACGCAGGCACGGGGAGAACATGCAAACTCCACACAGGCGGGGCCGGGGATTGAACCCGGGTCCTCAGAACTGTGAGGCTGACGCTCTAACCAGTCGCCCACCGTGCCGCCTCTATTTTTCCTATTTAAAGTAAAATATAATGTAAATGTAAATATAGTAAAATTTTAATGCCAGATTCTAGCATTTGGAACCATTCTAATGTGGGTCTGAACGGGATCATTGGAAATTGTTAATTTATGGTAACGTTTTCGTTTTTACTGTAGCTATATGCCTTAAAAGTGAAATTAGTTGGCTGTTCCAACGTTTTAAATCATCACCATTTTTTTTCCCAGTAGAGGTACGTCATTGAAATTATTTAACTCTGTAAGATTTCCTGAGATATTAATGCCTAGATATTTGATATTCCCTGTCGGAATAGGAAAGTTTGGATTTTTGTCTGCAGGATTCTGTGGGTTAGTCGTTATAGGGAGTATTATTGATTTTGACCTATTGATAGAATATCGAAGTGGGGACAGGGCCCTGTATAATCGCACTAGAAACCAGCTGATTAAAGAAATTAACATTGCAAAGAGAAACTATGCAGTAAAGTTAGAAAAACAGTTTAGCGCTAACGACTCAAAATCAGTTTGAGTACAATACGCTAACCAATTACAAGCGACGACCCCCCCCCCCCCCCCCAAAAAAAACTTTAGACTAGTTGCCAACTTGAACACCTTCTACTGCAGATTTGAAAAGGACACTTTCACACCCCACACAGCCGCACCACCGACCACAATCACACCTCTGACTTCTGCGTTGACCATCCACGAACAGGATGTGAGACGCATCTTCAAACAACAAAAGATTAACAAAGCGGAAGGCCCAGGCCTTGTGTACCCATCCTGCCTCAAAGTCTGCGCGGACCAGCTCGCTTCAGTCTTCACACAGATCTTCAATAGATCTCTCGAACTTCGCAAAGTACCATCCTGTTTCAAACGCTCCACCATCATCCCAGTCCCCAAGAAACCTGCAATCTCGGGTCTGAATGACTACAGGCCTGTCGCCTTGACATCTGTGGTCATGAAGTCCTTTGAACGCCATCTGCCAGTGGATTTACAGCTTTCTGACAGGCAGGACACAGCAGGTGAGGCTGGGGGACACCACCTCATCTACACACACCACCAGCACAACCGCCCTAAGGTTGTGTCCTCTCTCCGCTGCTCTTCTCTCTCTACACAAACGACTGCACCTCAACGCACCCGGCTGTCAAACTCCTGAAGTTTGCAGATGACACTACGGTCATCGGTCTCAAAGACGGTGACGAGTCTGTATATCGACAGGAAGTGGAGTGGAGTGGATGGAGCTGTGGTACGGCGCGACAACCTGGAGCTGAACACGCTCAAGACTGTAGAGATGATCGTGGACTTCAGGAGGCATCCTTCGCCACAGCTGCCCTTCATGCTGTCCAGCTACCTTGTGTCAACTGTCGAGACCTTCAAGTTCCTGAGAATTACAGTCTCTCAGGACCTTAAGTGGGAGTTCAACATCAACTCCATCCTCAAAAAGGTCCAGCAGAGGGTGTACTTCCTGCGGCTTCTGAGGAAGCGCGGCCTGCCACAGGAGCTATTGAGGCAGTTCTATACAGCGGTCATCGAATCAGTCCTGTGAAGAGTATGAAATGATTTTGCCTCTAATTACAGCTATATACAGCTGTACAGATATAGAATCATTCGTATCCAGAAGATCTTTCCATTCCTTCCTTACAACTATATCAAAATCTGAATCGTGCAGTAGAGAAGTATTAAAGCGCCAGGTTGGAGAAGGTATCATGTATGAGCCAGAGAGAAATTGGAGCATGATCACTGATTATTATTGGATTTATTTTGGAAGTACTGTTTTGAGCACTGAGTTATTTGTAAGAAAGTAGACAAATCTAGAGAAGGAACGCTGTACGGAAGAAAGTAATTCCCTCTTGGAAAGATTTTTTTTATTTTCCATGACGGCGAGTCCAAAATCATGCATATATCATCTAAAATTTGGGAAGACTGTGATGGTTTGGTGTTAAATATATTATAGAAGTTATCATTTATTTGCTTAGCTTGCATTAGTATAATGGACAATTTTAGATGTTTCGCCTTCAAAAAGAAGACTCAGCATCATCCATGGAAGGGCGCCTGGACCAAGGACGTGATCGGATGTGGTCGGGTCGTGACAGGTGTTGGTCCAATATTATGTGTTGTGTCTTATTGCTTAGAATACTATGTCTGGGAAAAACCCTCTTATCAAATATTTTGTTGTGTCTTATTACTTAGAATATTATCAAATATTCTGTGTTGTGTCTTATTGCTTAGAACATTATGATTTGTAAATCCCTCCTATTTCAAATAAATGCAGGAGCGAGGGGGGGATTGTTTAGAGCGTGTTGAGATACTGTGATCTGAACAATCTCCCATACGCCCTCCTCATGAGAAAAAGAAACCAGCGTCTTCATTCCTTTTGTGTCTATTATAATGTTGGGTAAGATAAATCTAACAAAAATTGGTCCTTCGAGCCGGCTGTCAACACACCCGAGGATTCCAGTTGTGGAGCCGACTTCCAGTTAAGAGACCACCGTGGCCACGGCAAGTAAGACCCTTTACGGGACTGGTGTTCGTTCTCAACTGGGATCTGAAGGTTGACGACAATCCAAAGGATTGAAGACGAGTGGTGAGTTAAATTTTTAAAACATTTTTTTAGGAAAAAAGGATTAAAGAGTGAGTGAATTGCGCGACGAAGAAGTCTGCGGCAGAATAAACCTTGTGTAATACTAGTCACTGGCAAGTGGTCAAGATGGACGTCGGAGTCCGATAAAATCCGTGGGGACGGCGGGGTCCTGTGCGTACTTAAATTCCGTATTTCTGTGTTTCTGTGTTTCCGTGTTTTCGTGTGTTTATAAAAACGTTATTAATATCGTGTGTATGTGTAAAAGTATGAATGTATAAGACGGGATTGTAAGTGACAACTGGGTTTGGAAGCAAAGGCAAGAATTCTCCGCCCCAATTGGGGTAGAAGCTTGAGAATTGCCAAAACTCAGACATTAATTGTCACCCTGTCATATTTGAATAAAGTCAGTATTTAGGTCACTCTAGGTGCAAATGAACTGACTTCCAAATTCACAAAAATGGGAAATAACAATAAACCGGATCCAAAAATAGGCCTAACATGTAAAGATTGGAAATATGTTCAACTCCAAAACCCTTCCAAAATAGAACATTTAAACACGTGGATAACCAAATACGGTTTCGCTGGCCAGCTAAATTCGCAAAAAATAGTTCAACTTCAAAACGAAATAAAGTGTCAAGAGGCACAAACACAACGAATTTTACGATCGGGAGGGGTGCAAATGAATTGGTCTAAAACTATGGGAGAAACATTTTCTCCCACTCCCAAAATAACAAATATAACCTCAGACGAGGGAGACATGGATTTATTTCCGATGATTGAAGTGGCAAATCCAAATATACAAGAGGACCAGAAAGAAACTATTTTGGTCTATAGGACCTGGACTAATGAGGATGTGAAAAAGGCCGTAGCCGGCATCACACCTTATCAACAACAGTTAAAAAATGCTTTACATGCGAATTCGAAAGAACAGATTAACAGATGGGTAGATAAACATTGGATAAACCTAGCAACTGGCCCTCTGGAGGAATATGTTAATCATGCCCTCCACGCAGAAAGAGTGTTAGACAAAAAACAAAAAGAGAAGATAGATGTCTTCCTCGACGAAGAAGCAGAAATATACTATCAAGGCAGAGAGAGAGATAATTTTAGAGGACGCGGCAGAGACCGTGGGAGAGTAAGATATGGTAGAAATCGAAATTATTATGATAATACCATCTGTTGGTGCTGTGGAAACAAAGGCCACATTGCACGTGACTGCCCTAAAAAAGAAAAAAAGAAAAAAGAAAAGAGAATACGGACAAACTACCGCATGACTAAGCCAGCCTGCTTCCCAACTCAACAAATCCTCTTGTGTAAACATCACAAGAGAATGAGGAGGTGGATTTCAATTTACAGGACAAACTATGCAGAAATTGTTGCACCATTGTCAAAATTAATGTATGAAAACAACCTTAAAATGACATCACCTGTTTAATGGAGTACAGAGGCAGAAAAGGCCTTCTGTGACATTAAACAACATTTGGTGTCCAGTGGTGCGCTAGGCCTTCCAAATTTAATGATAAAACATTCATTCAAATGGTAGATTGTAAAAGCTATTGCATGACCTCCGTACGTACACAACAATACGGTGATAAGCTAAGACCAATAGCTTATTTTTCAACTAGAGAGCAGTTCACCCTTAAGGTCCCACATACAGTGTCTGCTCTCCTATTGCAAACCAATATGGGGTTTTTATCACCTGCAAGACATTTATCTTGCATTGGCATCTTGCTGTCACAACCACATTTGACTGTTGAGCGATGCACAACCTTAAATCCAGCCACACTAATACCCTTACTTGATGAAGGCACGCAGCATGATTGACAGGAATTGGCTGAACAAGCTGCTGAATTAGTAACATTAACCGAGGCATGCAAACTAATGATAAATAAATATGGTACAATCTATACTGATAGCCAATATGAGTATTCCACAACAAGACCGTAATTATTGTGAAAAACAAAGTGCAAAACTACAAAATGAAATTTACATTAGCACAGAAAAAAAAAAAAAAAAAAAACCCTATTCAAATGGGCTGCTATATTGAGCCATGCTGTGTCACATGTCTCAACCGGAGGGATGGTGGCACAGATAGATTGACACTTTACAGCCCTAAAAAATAGCAGAAAGAAACACGTGGGTTCATTTAACACACTGTAAAAGAGTCATTTCAGCTGAGTACTCAAATAGTGAAGGTGAGCAAAAGTCTGATAACGGAGCGGGAGCAGATGTGTAGATTCTGAAAACGCTTGCTGGTCAGTGAAGAAAAAAGACACCAACCCTTTTAGTGAGAACTCAGCAAAAAGGCACACCCACGTTGGTTATGAGATTCGCTAAGTTGTTACGTAGCAACTTTGGCTACTATGGTGTTGGTTTTGTTTTTGTGGTACATGGGACGTCCCACCCTCAATGATACAACCCATTTTTTTTTTTAGATAGAAAATCACCTACCAACTGGACCAATATGACGAACCCAATAATAAAAAACATTTTTTGAATCATTAACTAGTATCAAAAGGAGTACAGCTGATGATCAAAATTGTGGGCATGGCCTCCAAACGCGGCAAAAATGTTTAATATTTTGTGCCCCCCAAAATCAAGCTGCTTTAATCATAATTCCATATGCGGCTCTCACCAATGATGCTCAAGAGAATTGGCAGAATTGGGGATTTAGATATGACTGGTATGCAACTATAGGCTTTGAATGGGAACACCTTATTGGTGAAACAGGTTATGATTGGTCCAGTTGGTCAAAAAGAACAGCAAAAGAACATAGAAAGAAATTTAACTTAAGCAAAACGGTCCATAGTTTAATATTGAAATACGAATCAAATCACCCAATGTGTTTGACGGTGAGCTTGTGGGCATATACTGGTGGAAAAGATCCCCACTTCCAAGTAGCATTGTGTTATGGGAACCATGTTGAACCAGAAATGCCATTAGAAACTTCAAATAAAGGTGGATACATTTTAACGATTAACGAAATAACTACTGATGATTGGTTCCTTGTTGTCACAGGAGTTTCAGGACAAAATAATAATTGGTTATTATTGGTGGAACAAGCAGCAAATGTAACGAGAAAAGATTGTGTAGTTTGCATGGGTCCCAGGCCTTTGTTGCGCATAGTTCCGGCACAATTATCACAAGATTGTATTATTCCATTAATGAACGCTACTGTACCAACTAAGAGGTGTAAATTATGGGATCCTATATATCCCGTAACAGAAGCAGATAAACACAAACCAATGTTTTCTACTTTAGTAGCACCAAATAATTTCACTTGTATAAACATGATTAATAAAGGGAAAAAATTAGGACCACTGAACGACACACAGTGTAAAGTAATCTTAAAAGTCAAACCAAATTTTGTGCCAATATCACGGAGCGACATCTGGTAGTGGTGCGGAGATGATAGACTGTTTGATAGATTACCTAAACATATATCTGGATTATGCGCTATTATTACTTTGATATTGCATGTGTCAGTATACCCTATGCCTGTTCAAGATTTAATGGAAAGGACACCAATGTTTTTGTCCAATCTAGAACATAGACAAAAAAGAGATTTGTCCTGGCAGGGGCAAAATAATCCAACATACATCGACGCCATAGGTGTTCCTCGTGGGGTGCCAAATCAATACAAATTGGCTGACCAAGTTGCAGGAGGATTTGAGTCTTTCATATGCTGGTGGTGTACGATTAATAAAAATGTTGATAGGATAAACTACATCCACTTCAATGTACAGAGATTAGGTAATTGGACTCAGAGTGGGTTGGAAGCTGTGCATGAGCAGCTCAAGGCTACCTCTTGAATGACGTTCCAGAACCGCATAGCTGTCGACATGCTCCTCGCAAGAGAGGGAGGTGTTTGCGGTATGTTTGGAGAACAATGTTGTACATACATTCCAAACAATACTGCTTCGGATGACAGCTTGACCAGAGCCATCGATGGTCTACGGACCCTCAATCACAAGATGAAGAACCACTCTGGGGTGGACACCTCTTTGTGGGACAGCTGGATGGACGTTTTTGGTAAATATAAAACCCTAATTTCACCAATATTGATATCAATTGCTGTTTTTGCAGCCATTCTGACATTATGTGGATGTTGTTGTATCCCATGCATTCGGGCATTAATCAGTAAATTAATCACCACAGCCATAACCCCCATGGAGAATCGTATGGAGCTGATGTATCCATTACTGTATGATGATAATGATGATAATGATGATTATGATGATAATGATGATTTTGCTTTAACTGATTTGTTTCCAGATACAGATGATTACGATGTTTAAACTACAACATTCATATATGACAAGTTTACTCTGAGTGTAAATGTATTTGTTTCATAAAAATGATTCTACAGTTAAAAATCGAAATGAAGTGACTGTAAGATGATATGAGAATTTGTGCAAATACATGATAAACAGGAGGGAAATGTTAAATATATTATAGAAGTTATCATTTATTTGCTTAGCTTGCATTAGTATAATGGACAATTTTAGATGTTTCGCCTTCAAAAAGAAGACTCAGCATCATCCATGGAAGGGCGCCTGGACCAAGGACGTGATCGGATGTGGTCGGGTCGTGACAGGCTTTGGTCCAATATTATGTGTTGTGTCTTATTGCTTAGAATACTATGTCTGGGAAAAACCCTCTTATTATCAAATATTTTGTGTTGTGTCTTATTACTTAGAATATTATCAAATATTCTGTGTTGTGTCTTATTGCTTAGAACATTATGATTTGTAAATCCCTCCTATTTCAAATAAATGCAGGAGCGAGGGGGGGGATTGTTTAGAGCGTGTTGAGAGACTGTGATCTGAACAATCTCCCATACGCCCTCCTCATGAGAAAAAGAAACCAGCGTCTTCATTCCTTTTGTGTCTATTATAATGTTGGGTAAGATAAATCTAACATTTGGTATTTTTTTAATTTGAGCGGTCTATGGTTGGATTAAGTGCTATATTAAAGTCGCCACCTATAATTGTTGAATTAGCTGACAAATTGGTCAGATGTGAAAAAAGTGTGTGAATAAAAGCTGGATCGTCACTATCAGGGGTGTATAAATTAAATGTGTATGATTTGTTAAATATAGTTGAATGAACAATTCTGGATCGGGCTTCTTGGTCAATTATTGATCTATTTTGTGTAAAAAGTAGTCTAGTATGAATTAGTATTGAGACTCGTTTTTGTCTACTGTTATAGCTAGCTGAAAAGGTCTGAATGAAATTTAAATTGAAAAGGTAATTTTCTTCTGAATTGGACAAATGGGTTTGTTGTATGAAAAATAGATCAATTTTTTGATTTTGTGATATGATCCATAATCTTAATTATTTTTGCCTGTGAACGAATGCCATTTACGTTCCATGAAACAAAAGTTATACTTGTCATATTAATGATAAAAGTGTACAGTTGTTACAAGTTCTGTGTGAGTGTATCGTCTATACGTGTGTGGGAAAGATAACTCTCAGAAATATTATCTATCTAATGGGAACTTTCTTACTGTGTAGATGGTAATATAAAGTTGTGATAGGAGGTATTATGCATTGAGGTATTGAACGTGTTGTATATGAGTTCACATAGCCAAAACATTGAAAAGGAAGACAAGGGGCGATATATGTTATACATACAAGGACAAGTAGCATGCAAATACATGTGTAGGGTGGGGGGAGGGAGGGGGGAGTGAGCATTCGGTAAGTGGGGGGATGGCGGGTGCCATAAAGAAGGGAAAATTAAATACCATAGAGAAAGATAAGTAAAAAAGAAAACAAGGGCAATGTCCCATGTCAGGGAGTGGAGGGTGCAATAGGAAGTGCAAGATTCGTTTTTTTTTTCTCCCCTAAACAAATTACAACACAGTTTTTCTACACTATATACCAAATATTAGAGCAAACTTGAAATGAATACTTATCTATTGCAAGCAGCCCTATGCACAAGTCAGTGCAAACTGTAGGCCGGTCCCAAGCCCGGATAAATGCAGAGGGTTGCGTCAGGAAGGGCATCCGGCTTAAAACCTTGCCAAACAAATATGAGCGTTCATCCAAAGAATTCCATACCGGATCGGTCGTAGCCCGGGTTAACAACGTCCGCCACCGGCGCCGTCAACCTGCAGGGCGCTGTTGGAAATTCAGCTACTGTGGGTCGAAGTCAAAGAAGAAGAAGAAGAAGAGGTGGAAAGCGGGTTCTTCGGCAGAAAGAGAAGAGGAAAACACAGAGCCTAGGACTGAATGTGGGGACTTTGAATGTTGGGACTATGACAGGAAAATCTCGGGAGTTGGTTGACATGATGATTAGGAGAAAGGTTGATATATTGTGTGTCCAGGAGACCAGGTGGAAAGGCAGTAAGGCTAGAAGTTTAGGGGCAGGGTTTAAATTATTTTACCATGGTGTAGATGGGAAGAGAAATGGAGTCGGGGTTATTTTAAAAGAAGAGTTGGCTAAGAATGTCTTGGAGGTGAAAAGAGTATCAGATCGAGTGATGAGGCTGAAATTTGAAATTGAGGGTGTTATGTGTAATGTGATTAGTGGCTATGCCCCACAGGTAGGATGTGACCTAGAGGTGAAAGAGAAATTCTGGAAGGAGCTAGATGATGTAGTTCTGAACATCCCAGACAGAGAGAGAGTCGTAATTGGTGCAGATTTTAATGGACATGTTGGTGAAGGTAATAAGGGTGATGAAGAAGTGATGGGTAAGTACGGTATCCAGGAAAGGAACTTGGAGGGACAGATGGTGGTAGACTTTGCAACAAGGATGCAAATGGCTGTAGTGAACACTTTTTTCCAGAAGAGGCACGAACATAGGGTGACCTACAAGAGCGGAGGTAGAAGCACACAGGTGGATTACATCTTGTGCAGACGATGTAATCTGAAGGAGGTTACCAACTGTAAGGTAGTGGTAGGGGAGAGTGTGGCTAGACAGCATAGGATGGTGGTGTGTAAGATGACTCTGGTGGTGGGGAGGAAAATTAGGAAGACAAAGGCAGAGAAGAGAACCATGTGGTGGAAGCTGAAACAGGACGAGTGTTGTGCAGCTTTTCGGGAAGAGGTGATACAGGCTCTCGGTGGACGGGAAGAGCTTCCAGAAGACTGGACCACTGCAGCCAAGGTGATCAGAGAAGCAGGCAGGAGAGTACTTGGTGTATCTTCTGGCAGGAAAGGAGAGAAGGAGACTTGGTGGTGGAACCTCACAGTACAGGAAATCATACAAGGAAAACGGTTAGCTAAGAAGAAGTGGGACACTGAGAGGACCGAGGAGAGGCGAAAGGAATACATTGAGATGCGACACAGGGCAAAGGTAGAGGTGGCAAAGGCAAAACAAGAGGCATATGATGACATGTATGGCAGGTTGGACACTAAAGAAGGAGAAAAGGATCTATACAGGCTGGCCAGACAGAGGCATAGAGATGGGAAGGATGTGCAGCAGGTTAGGGTGATTAAGGATAGAGATGGAAATATGTTGACTGGTGCCAGCAGTGTGCTAGGTAGATGGAAAGAATACTTCGAGGAGTTGATGAATGAGGAAAATGATAGAGAAGGGAGAGTAGAAGAGGCAAGTGTGGTGGACCAGGAAGTGGCAATGATTAGTAAGGGGGAAGTTAGAAAGGCATTAAAGAGAATGAAAAATGGAAAGGCAGTTGGTCCTGATGACATTCCTGTGGAGGTATGGAAGCATCTAGGAGAGGTGGCTGTGGAGTTTTTGACCAGCTTGTTCAATAGAATTCTAGTGCGTGAGAAGATGCCTGAGGAATGGAGGAAAAGTGTACTGGTGCCCATTTTTAAGAACAAAGGTGATGTGCAGAGCTGTGGCAACTATAGAGGAATAAAGTTGATGAGCCACACAATGAAGTTATGGGAAAGAGTAGTGGAGGCTAGACTCAGGACAGAAGTGAGTATTTGCGAGCAACAGTATGGTTTCATGCCTAGAAAGAGTACCACAGATGCATTATTTGCCTTGAGGATGTTGATGGAAAAGTACAGAGAAGGTCAGAAGGAGCTACATTGTGTCTTTGTAGATCTAGAGAAAGCCTATGACAGAGTACCCAGAGAGGAACTGTGGTACTGCATGCGGAAGTCTGGAGTGGCAGAGAAGTATGTTAGAATAATACAGGACATGTACGAGGGCAGCAGAACAGCGGTGAGGTGTGCTGTCGGTGTGACAGAAGAATTTAAGGTGGACGTGGGACTGCATCAGGGATCAGCCCTGAGCCCCTTCCTTTTTGCAGTGGTGATGGATAGGCTGACAGATGAGGTTAGACTGGAATCCCCGTGGACCATGATGTTTGCAGATGACATTGTGATCTGCAGTGAAAGCAGGGAGCAGCTGGAGGAACAGTTAGAAAGATGGAGGCATGCACTGGAAAGAAGAGGAATGAAGATTAGCCGAAGTAAAACAGAATATATGTGCATGAATGAGAGGGGTGGTGGGGGAAGAATGAGGCTACAGGGAGAAGAGATGGCAAGGGTAGAGGACTTTAAATACTTGGGGTCAACCGTCCAGAGCAATGGTGAGTGTGGTCAGGAAGTGAAGAAACGGGTCCAAGCAGGTTGGAACGGGTGGAGGAAGGTGTCAGGTGTGTTATGTGACAGAAGAGTCTCTGCTAGGATGAAGGGCAAAGTTTATAAAACAGTGGTGAGGCCAGCCATGATGTATGGATTAGAGACAGTGGCACTGAAGAAAAAACAGGAAGCAGAGCTGGAGGTGGCGGAAATGAAGATGTTGAGGTTCGCTCTCGGAGTGACCAGGTTGGATAAAATTAGAAATGAGCTCATCAGAGGGACAGCCAAGGTTCGATGTTTTGGAGACAAAGTTAGAGAGAGCAGACTTCAATGGTTTGGACACGTCCAGAGGAGAGAGAGTGAGTATATTGGTAGAAGGATGATGAGGATGGAGCTGCCAGGCAAGAGAGCTAGAGGAAGACCAAAGAGAAGGTTGATGGATGTCGTGAGGGAAGACATGATGGCAGTTGGTGTTCGAGAGGAGGTTGCAGGAGATAGGCTCTCATGGAAAAGGATGACGCGCTGTGGCGATCCCTAACGGGACAAGCCGAAAGGAAAAGAAGATCCTGTTGGAGGTTTGTTGAGGCACAACTAATTTTCGAGGAAATATGTCCAAACCTATTTTTCCTACCCTACAATGCTGGGCCGGACCCAATTGCATGCTAAAAACAAACCTATTTGGGATGAACTTAAAGGTATTGGGAAATACTAGTAAAAGGTAGTTTAAAAAAAAAAGTAGTTTTCTATGTAAGATCACGATGCATTGACAGCGCCACAAAGGGGCATCATTACTTTGTTACCCAGAGTTCAACACTCACTCAGGGCGTTTGAAAGAGATTATAGGGTGTGTTCGAAAATATCCTCCCAACATGCGCTGCTACAGTCCGCACTGTGAGGAAACACAGAGCGCTGTTGGAATGTGCACTCTCAGAATATAGTTAGGGTGTCAGATTGTTGTTTCCGAACTTCCAAACGCACTTTATATGTAACCATGCGCGCTGCCATACTGGCTTGCATTGGCACTACTGCTCACTGCTTAACCACATTAGTAAATATATATATATATATATATATATATATATATATATATATATATATATATATATATACACAAGGTAACTCAATGTGCTTTACATGATTAAAAGCATTTAAAAACAAAAAAAACAGCTTATAAACATTTAAAACAAAGAGAAAAAAGTACAATTTATTGAGCTTGTCAACCACAGCAAACAGAGTGTGAATATTGTTGACGTTCTTACTGATGATTTCATAAAAGTGTTGCTGTCAAGCCCTGACTAACTCTTGGTGAAAATTACAAAGACTTTGTCTGCTGAGGTCATAGTCAATTTGGAGTTGAGTTTTTCTCCACTAACGTTCTGCTTTGCTACACTTTGATTTAGAGGTCTTTACATCATAGTGCTCCTCCACGGTGTTCTCGGTCACCACCAGATTGTCTTAGTTTTAAGAGGAGTGACAGAATTCACGACATTTGAGATTTTCCAGGTGAATTTATCCACAAGATTGTCAACTACCTCAGTATTCACAGTTTGTGGCACAGCTGTGGTCTTCATAAACTTAGTGGCAGTACTCTCATTTATGCACCTTTTCTTAATAGACATAGGGGTTGTATGAACTTTCAGAAGAATCTGTAATTCAAAGAATACACAAACAAAAATAGCCATATCCTTCATGTCAATTGATAGAATTTCAACATCCTTAGAGATGAGCAGGCCTAAGATGTGACGTTGAGCGTGGGTTGGACTCTTAATATGTTGAGAGAGGTCAAATGTGTCTAGTATAGGAGAGAGTTCTTTAGATGTTTTTTTCCATGTTATTGTCAAAATGAATGTTAAAGTCTCTCATTGTGACAAAATAATTTTAGTCAGTACAAATAACTGAAAGCAGTTCTGAAAAATCCTCCATAAATTTTCTCTTGTATCTTGGCGGTCTATAAATGATTAAAACAATAACCTTTGGGTCACTTTTATAAAACAGAGATATTAAAAAGAGCTAAAAACACCCAGTATAATTTTCTTTACACTGAAATAAGGACTTAAAAACAACAGCAATACCACCGCCTTTTTTCCCTATTCGACACTTGTTCATAAAATAAATATTTGCTGGTGTTGCCTCATTTAAAATGGTATTACAGCTATTTTATGTTAACGAGGTTTCATTTAATAACAAAAAGTTCAGATCATAGGTTGCAATGATGTCATTAATCAACATTGATTTATTACCCAGTGAACTGATATTAAAAAGAGCTAATCTCGCAGAGATAACTGGAGACAATGGTTTGATAGATTCACATTTCATCCTCACTAAGTTTTTAGCTCTATTTTTTTTGTGGCATATTTCTTTCACCAACTTTCTGTTCCTTCTAATTACAGGGATTAAAAATGCCTGATCTCCATAGGGATCTGACTTATTCTGGACCCCGCAGATATCAGTCAGATTCACAGATAAGATTCTTCATGGGTGGAGGAGGGGCCCTTCGCATCTTAGTGGACAGTGGTTTCAGGCGAGGGGGGATCAGAGTAAGATCTGATCTGGTGTGGGCTTGACTCCAATATTGACAATAGCCTTCACCCTGTCCGTCAGACCTAACATGGTATTTAGGCTCGTAGAGAGTTAGTTTTGCATTGGGCTTTGCTCCAACGGGGCAGGAAGGGGTGTGGGAAATTGAAAGTGCTGCCTCATCTCATTTCGTTCCTCCAATTGGTTGAGTGACGCTGATAAATCCATCTGTGCCTCGTGTCGCCTTATCTCTTGTTCCTGCGATTGTTTGAGAACAACTGCATCTTTTTGTCCTTCAGTTGTGTCAACAAAGCCAGTGTTTTCTTTTCGGGCCGCTGAATGACGTACACAGTAAAAAATGTTGGCAGCCAGCAACTTAACCCCTTGTCTATTTAGACAGAAACCGTCTGCCTTGTCAAGATGTCTGCGCTCCCAAAAAACGCAAAAATTGTCAATGAAATTCATGGATAGTGCAGTACACACTTCTTTGATCCACATACTTAATTGACTGAGCCTATTGAAAGGTTCATCTCCAACTCGTACCGTTGGGAGAGGTCCACATATGAAAACCTCAGCACCCAAACATTGGACTTTTGTTAGGAGATCAATGAAATCTCGCTTCAGTACCTGCTGCTTGACAACATCCAGGGCCCCTGTGTGTATAATAACAGATTTCACAGTTGGGTGCTGATTAGTGATCTCCCAGATTTTTTTTTAGAGATATCAGACACCATGTCATTGGTAAAACACAGTACTTTGGCGTTCTTCTCACTGCAAAAATGCTTCACATCCTTGACAGCTCCATCACGTTTGGGGTGCCCTTTTTTCTTGTATGATTTAGTTTCATACCTTTCAATGATGGTGGGGGATGAGGATTCTTGACCAGGGTCTTGTAAAAGTGGCTCAAATCTATTTGTAAGTCTGATGTCAATGTTTTGCATTGACTCGCGTAGTTTTTTCTTGCCGTTCGCTGTAGCGACCGTCCACGGCCGCTCATTCGGGGTTGAAGCAGCACGCAACGCAGGCCAGCCGTATTCCTCGGTAATCTGCTGGTGTTGTGTCCTCCCTTTTAGATGTTGTCCCATATCTTTGGGCTTTTCTCCAAGTAAATTCCAGGGAGAACTGCTGGATGATCCATGACCGTTTCCACAGTCCACATCCGTCCTCTTTGTTGAGCTAAGTGCCTGTCTGTTAGCACACTTTTGCTGACAACTTTGAGACATCGGTAGAGTGGTTTCATTCTCCGACTGGCCATTTACATCCACATACACTTCAAGACGGTGGATTTTCGTTTCTAGGATTGACATTCTCTGCAGGAGTCCATGATAATCCTCAGTGGAAAAGGGAGGCATTTTGATTGCTGGTCTTGTTGCTAATAGCAGGCTTGTGCTAAATAGCAGGCCATGCTCACATAATGGTGAGAGGGTATCAGAACTATTGGAATATGGCAACAACTGACTGTTTCTACAAAAAAAAGTACAGTCCCACAGGTTTAAAAATATCCAGGAGTTGCTGCGTCTAACTTTTTTTAAAAAGAAGTAAACCAAGCTTATCAGCAAGAAAAAACAGTTGAACCAAACTGTTTGGACAGTTTTCAAAAACCTTTCCACCCCTAATATAAACACATATATAAATATATACACAATGTTTATATATACAGTGGGTACAGAAAGTATTCAGACCCCCTTAAATTTTGACTCTTTGTTACATTGCAGCCATTTGCTAAAATCATTTAAGTTCATTTTTTCCCTCATTACTGTACACGCAGCACCCTATATTGGCAGAAAAAAACGGGAATTGTTGAAATTTTTGCAGATTTATTAAAAAAGAAAAACTGAAATATCACACGGCCATAAGTACTCAAACCCTTTGCTCAGTGTATAGTGGAAGCACCCTTTTGAGCTAATACAGCCATGAGTCTTTTTGGGAATGATGCACCAAGGTGTTGTTTTAACTTTCAATGCCTTTTTGCACCCCTTTTCCCTGTGTCATTTCACATTATGACTGAAATCTTAATTATTTGTTGTACTTTCTTTGTATGTATGAATTACTTGGGCTGTTCCCAACATCTGGTGAAATTTCCAGGTCAATAGCACCTTTGGAAGTATATTTAGTTGACGTGTTAAATATTTCACAGCCGTAAGTATTCAGACCCTTTGCTCAGAATTTAGTAGAAGCACCCTTCGTTATTTTAGCTGTGTACTTAGGGTCATTGTTATGTTGGAAGGTGACCCTCCGGCCCAGTCTGATGTCCTGAGCACTCTGGCGAAGGTTTTCGTCCAGGATATCCCTGTACTTGGCCGCATTCCTCTTTCTTTTGATTGCAACCAGTTGTCCTGTCCCTGCAGCTGAAAAACACCCCATTGCATGATGCTGCCACCACCATGCTTCACTGTTGGGACTGTATTGGACATGTGATGAGCAGTGCCTGGTTTTCTCCACACATACCGCTTAGAATTAAGGCCAAAAAGTTATATCTTGGTCTCATCAGACCAGAGAATCTTATTTCTAACCATCTTGGAGTCCTTCGGGTGTTTTTTAGCAAACTCCATGCGGGCTTTCATGGGTCTTGCACTGAGGAGAGGCTTCCGTCGGACAACTCTGCCATGAAGGCCCGACTGGTGGAGGGCTGCAGTGATGGTTGACTTTCTAGAACTTTCTTCCATTTCCTGACTGCATCTCTGGAACTCAGCCACAGTGATTTTTGGGTTCTTCTTTACCTCTCTCAACAAGGCTCTTCTCCCCCAACTGCTCAGTTTGGTCGGACGGCCAGCTTTAGGAAGCGTTCTGGTCGTCCCAAAGATCTTCGATTTAAGGATTATCACACATTAATATTTATCTAAATTGAACAATGAAATAAAGACATACTATGGATGGCTTCTAAATTGTACAATTCTGAACAGATGGTATTAGCAGCAATGCTCACCTTCCAAACAAACAGAGGAGAATGCCACAAGATGGCTATCCACATCTAGACAACTGCTATAAATAAATAGGATAATAAATAAACAGTGACACATTGCGGCAGCTTCCTCCTACCACCTTACATCAACCCCTTCCTTAACCCATGGCTTCCTAGACATCAAACCAACAATATTAAAACATTAAGCCGTGCAACCAGGGACGTGACTCCGATTTGTCTCCGAGTTTCTTCCTCCCCTCCACATGGCAGACTTTGACTAGGACCCTGTCTCCTGGGCTAAATGCTTGACACTTTGCTTTTTGGTCATAGTATTTTTTCTGTGGTCTCTTTGCGTGTTGAGAGGTCTAATTTGCTTGGGCATAGGCCTGTGACAGACATTCATGCAGAACCTGTACATATTCACAATATTCACAGGGCTTATCAATGGTCGGGAGCCCAATGATCAGGTCCACAGGGAGTCTCTGATGTCCGGCGAACATGAGGTAGTAAGGTGTATATCCCGTTGAATCATGCAGTTTGCAGCTGTAAGGATACGTCATTGCATCCACATGCCAGCGGGGCTTCAGATGCGGCTCCAATCTCCCCAGCATATTCATCAGGGTTCGGTTGAATCTCTCAGTGGTCCTGTTGCCCTGCGGGTGGGTAAGGGGTCGTGCAGATTTTGGGCATCCTAGTCCAGTTACACAGTTCCTTCACGACAGCACTCTCAAAATTGCGCCCTTGGTCTGCATGCAACTTTGCTGGGAAACCAAACTGACTGAAGAAATTCCTCCACAGCACCTTGGCCACCTTGCAAGCCTTTTGGTCTTTGGTAGGGTAGGCTTGAGCATAGCGGGAAAAGTGGTCTGTCACAATGAACATATTTTCTATGCCGTTCATTGACTTTGCTAGAGTCAAAAAGTCCATGCACACAAGCTCCATGGGGGCACTGCTGTGGATACTGACCAGGTGGGCTATAAGGCCTGTGGTTGGCATCTTTCTGAGGCAGCACCTCTCGCACTGCTCGCATCAGGCCTTTATTTCCTGGAACATTTTTGGCCAGTAAAATCTCTCTCTTATCATTTGCAAAGTCCTCTCCAATCCTAAGTGCCCAGAGTCATCATGCAGAGCAGTCTTGACTAATGTGCGCAGCCACACGGGAAGTACTAACTGCTCCACCACTCCCCTTTGACAATCCTGGATGCGGTGGTACATGATACCGTACCTTATCACTAACCTCCTCCACTCTTTCAAGAGAAGGTACGCTTGCCCACCACTGTTCCCCCTTCTCCTTGGTTTCTGGTTCAGGGACTTAAAGTGCAGAACCTCGCCAATCACCGGGTCCTCCTCCTGCCTCGCCCGAATCTCCTGTCTTGTCATGGCAGGCAGCGACTCTGTACCCACATCCATGTAAGGGTCACGAGACCCATGCAATCAGGGCCCATGGATGGGCCCTCTTGGGTGCTTCCTGCCCCTTCAATCCCCTGTTCACTGGCCACTGCAAGCTGAGGGAAGGTATGGAACACTTGGTGGACCTCCTGGTTGGACACCCAGGAGAGTGCATCCATATTTGCGTTACGCTGTCCCTTCCGATACTGAATATCAAAATCAAATGCAGACAGCCGGGAGACCCAATGCTGACCTGTCTCATCCCGCTATGTCACATACTCCTGGGGGTTGTTAACAGTCAGGACTGTAAATCTACGGCCATGGAGATGGTCGTAGAATTTGTGTGTCACTGCCCACTTCACAGCGAGGAATTCCAGTTTGTGCGCTGGATACCTTGTTTCCACTGGCGTCAATCCTCGACTGGCATAGGCTATGACTCTTTCGATTCCACCCTGGACCTGGACCAAGACAGCACCAAGTCCCTCCCCTGATGAATCAGTCTGTAGCACAAAAGGAAGGTTAAAGTCTGGATAGCACAACACTTGTCATGAACAGAACAGAGGATAGGACCCAAAAATGCACAACTCCAAAACAAATGGACAGTTTCCAAAAAGAGAGGTTTAATAGACGGGCATAGGTCGGTACACAGGCAGGCAATCCAAGAAAGGCAACAGTATCCAAAAACATGAGGCAAAGAGGCAAGGTCGATAATCGGAACAGGGTCAAATCTTACTGTGAGTCTGTGACGTGGAAACAAGGAATGCTGGAACGCGACGACAAGGTACAACGAACTGGCAACGAGACACGAGGTTAAATACAATAGGTAATTAGGGTGAACGAGGCACAGGTGGTGAAGATGCTCACAGGAGCAGGTGTGTGTGAAACAGGGGGGAAGACAAAACCCGGAACACACACCCATGACAGTACCCCCACTTAACGGCCGGCCCCTGGATGCGCAACGTGGAAGTCCCGAATGAGCGAATCATCCATGATAAACGCAGACGGAACCAATGAACGTTCCTCAGGCCCATAGCCCTCCCAGTCCACCAGATATTGAAACCCCCTCCCCCTCCGACGAGACGACAACAGCCGCTTCACAGAGAAGACAGGGCCCCCATCCACAAACCGGGGGGGAGGAGGGACCAGAGGGGACTCCCGGGCTGGCTTGAGTAGGCTGACGTGAAAAGCAGGGTGGCCTCAGCTTCACGGTGACAGGGTTGACGATCTTTGTGATGGGGAAGGGCCCAACGAACCTGGGAGCGAGCTTCTTGGACTCCAAGAATATGTTTGGTCGAGAGCCAAACTCGCTGACCCACTTTGGAGTTCGGGGCCGGTGTCTTCCAACGGTCAGCAGCGGCTTTGTAGGACCGCCCCTGGTGCAGCAGCATCTGGCGGGCTCGCTCCCAGGTCCTCCTGCAGCGTCTCACCAAGGTCAATGCCGCTGGAACTGTGGACTCTGGGGCTATGGGAGGAAACAGTGATGGTTGGTAACCATGCACAACGTGAAAAGGCGATAGACCAGTGGATGCAGAGGGGAGGGAATTGTGGGAGAATTTGACCCAAACCAGTTTCTGAGACCAGGATCGCGGCTCCTGTGAAGCTAGACATTGGAGCCCAGTCTCCAGGTCCTGGTTCAGCCTCTCGGTTTGGCCGTTGGTTTCAGGGTGAAACCCAGATGACAGACTGACGGTAGCACCTATGAGATTGCAAAACTCCTTCCAAAATTGCGAAATGAATTGGGGGCCCCTATCAGACACCACATTCTTGGGGAAACCATGGAATTTAAATACGTGATTGATCATTAACTCTGCAGTATCTTGAGCTGAGGGGAGTTTCGGGAGTGCAATGAAGTGAGCCATTTTAGAGAACCTGTCAACTACGGTGAGAATTGTGGTATTACCTTTTGAGGCCGGTAATCCTGTCACAAAGTCTACGGAAATGTCTGACCAAGGACGTTGTGGTATTGGCAGGGGTCGCAACTCCCCAGAAGGACGTTGACGAAAGGATTTGTTAGCAGCACATACCTGGCAAGCGTTGACATAATCGATAACATCCCTCCTAACATTAGGCCACCAAAAGCGCTGTTCGACCACTGATTGAGTCTTGGCAATGCCTGGGTGACATACCGTTCGGTTCGTGTGAGCCACAGTGGATGACCTTAAGGGGAAGTAAGGTCAGAACCACATAAAGCCTGTTTTCAGGGCAATCTTCAGGGCTAAGGGTGTTTTTCAGAGCCCCTTTAACCGCAGTTTCAATGTCCCAAACAAAAGCGGAAATGAAACATGACTTGGGCAAAATAGTCTTAGGGTCGGACAAATAATTCTCTTTGCAGAAAATACGTGACAAAGCATCTGGCTTACCATTTTTAGAACCAGGTCGGTAGGATAACATGAAATTAAATCTAGTGAAGAACAGAGCCCATCTAGCCTGCCTAGCATTTAATCTTTTAGCAGTTTTAATATACTCAAGGTTCTTGTTATCTGTCCATACTAAAAACGGAGTCTGTGCCCCCTCTAGCCAGTGCCTCAACTCCATCAAAGCCACCTTGACTGCCAGCAGTTCACGGTCACCAATGTCATAATTTTTCTCAGCTGGGGTCAGTTTTTTGGAGAGAAAAGCACAAGGATGTAATTTATCATCCTTGAGAGATTTCTGGGAGAGCACTGCTCCTATTCTGGCATCAGACGCATCGACTTCTACCACAAACTGCTGTTTGAGATCTGGCAAAGTAAGGATGGGAGCGGAGGTAAAGCTCGATTTAAGTTTTTGAAAAGCTGCCTGACAAAGCGGGTTCCATACAAAAGGTTTGTGTGGCTAGGTAAGATCATGCAAAGGAGAGGCTATAGAACTGAAATTTCTGATGAATTTTCTGTAGAAGCTTGCGAACCCTAAGAACCTTTGTACATCTTTGCGTGACGTGGGAGTAGGCCAATTAATAACTGCATCGACTTTGCAAGGGTCCATTTTGACTTCACCTTGAGCCAGGACGAAACCCAGAAAAGAAACGGACGACTTGTGGAACTCACATTTCTCAGCCTTGACATATAGTTGATTCTGCAGTAACTGCTGCAAAACAGAGCGGACATGAATAATGTGAGTCTCCTCATCCGGGGAGAATATCAAAATGTCGTCCAAATAGACAAAAACATTAACATTCAACATGTCACACAGGACATCATTGACAAGGTTTTGGAAAACAGCTGGAGCATTAGTAAGCCCAAAAGGCATTACCAAATACTCATAATGTCCCGTTGGTGTGTTGAATGCTGTTTTCCATTCATCCCCCCTCCCTTATCCTGACTAGATGATATGCATTTCTTAAGTCCAGTTTGGTGAAAATCTTGCCTCCCTCCAGGAACTCAAAGGCGGGGGTGATGAGAGGAAGAGGGTACCTGTTCTTTACAGTGATCTCGTTGAGACCCCGGTAATCGATACAGGATCGCAGGGTCTTGTCCTTCTTGTCCACAAAGAAAAATCCTGCTCCCGCAGGGAATGAAGATGGGCAAATGATCCCGGCTGCCAGTGATTCTTCCACGTACTCCTTCATGGCCTTGTGTTCCGGCCCTGAAAGAGAGAACAACCTCCCTCGTGGGGGTGTGGTTCCAGGCAGCAAGTCAACAGCACAGTCATAAGGTCTGTGGGGTGGAAGGGATTTGGCCTTGGACTTGGAAAAAACGTCTTTAATATCCTGGTAACAGGTGGGCATTTGAGATAAATCAGGATCCCCAGATGGGGTCTGTGGATTGTCCTGAGAAACATAGCCCTGAACATCACATGGCGGCTAGAAACAGTTCCGGGCGCAGTTGCTGCCCCATGACATAACCTGCCCAGAGGACCAGTCAATGTGGGGGTTATGTAATTTCAACCATGGGTTCCCTAAGATAAGGTCATGATTCATGGCGTCAAAAACATAAAAACTAATGTGTTCCGAGTGAGAATCAGGAAATGTCAATGTGAGTGTTTGGGTGCAGTGAGTGATCTTGCCCAAAAAAATGCCGTCTGCAGCATAGGTGTTGTGGTGGCGTTTTATTTGAAAGGTTCTAAGGAGCATACGTCTAACGAGGAGGGAGTTAAGTAAATTAGCGTCAGAACCAGAGTAAATTAATACAGGTGTATGAATTTCTTGATCAGGAGAGCATAGTGTCACTTTAGGAAGAACCCTTGTAGGGTCTTCATTAATGAAATTCAGACTCATCTCTCCTGTGCCCTTGCTACCGGCACCAGCAACTTTGACGTGACAGTTGCTCATGGAATGACCGAACTGACCGCAGTAGAAGCACCGCCCTTCCCTCAGGGCGTTGACGTTCCTCAGGGGAGAGACCGAACCTGCCCAGTTGCATGGGTTCATCCGTGGGGACGCTAGTCAGTGGTTTGAGACCGGAACCAGGGGATCTGCCTTGGTTTGGCTGGTCACCGAGGCTCGTCCTCCAAGTGCGCGGTGACGCAGCCCTCCGCCGATCTCCATCCAGCTCGCGATCCAAAAGCCTCTTGTTGATTTTTACAGCGAGAGCGATGAGAGTGTCCAAGTCGGTCGGCAGGTCTAGCGGGACTAAATGATCCTTGACGGCGGGGGATAGTCCTTGAAAAAAGGCATCGAGTAGCGCCCGATTATTCCAATGACTCTCAGCTGCTAGAATGCGAAACTCAATCGCGTAATCTGACACCCTGCGCTTGCCTTGTTGTAAGGTGACAAGGGAGCGAGCTGCCTCACGATCTGGAGCGGAAAATTGAAATATTTGCTCCATAGTCTTTACGAAAAAAGCCCATGAATGACATGCGGCGGAATTGCGGCTCCATTCAGCAGTTGTCCACGCCTCCGCACGACCAGTCAGGTGGGAAATGACGAAAGCGATTTTTGCCCGCTCGGTGGGGAATGCAGCTGCCTGCAGCTCAAAGTGGAGTTCGCACTGCGTGATGAACGGGTTAATGTTCCCAGAATCTCCAGAGAACCTCTCCGGTCGAGAGAGCTGTGGGCAGACAGCAGCGGAGGTGGCAGGTGGCTGCATGCTGACTGCTTCACATGGAAATACCGTGGCGATATTGGGTGTAGTGCCAACTGGTTCCTTCTCTTGAATAATTTTCATAAGAAGTTCAAACTGCGAGGCCACCTGTCTCATCATACTGTCCTGATGCCTTGACAGTCCCTCTAGCTGAAGGTGGAGGGCAGCAAGCTGCTCATCCTGCTTCGAGAGGCGTTGAACCTGCGCTTGAAGGGCTTTGCGCACCGGGTCTGAGTCTGTTGGGTCCATGTTATGGCCAGTTTGTTCTGTCATGAACAGAACAGAGGATAGGACCCAAAAATCCACGACTCCAAAACAAATGGACAGTTTCCAAAAAGAGAGGTTTAATAGACGGGCATAGGTCGGTACACAGGCAGACAATCCAAGAAAGGCAACAGTATCCAAAAACATGAGGCAAAGAGGCAAGGTTGATAATCGGAACAGGGTCAATTCTTACTGTGAGTCTGTGACGTGGAAACAAGGAATGCTGGAACGCGACGACAAGGTACAACTGGCAACGAGACACGAGGTTAAATACAATAGGTAATTAGGGTGAACGAGGCACAGGTGGTGAAGATGCTCACAGGAGCAGGTGTGTGTGAAACAGGGAGGAAGACAAAACCCGGAACACACACCCATGACAACACTGGGGCACTCGTTTAGGGCCTGACATGCATTCTCACAATCACTAATCCACAAAAAGGCTGGCGCGGGACGTTGCTTGTTCTATCTTCCTCTCTTCTTCCTCCTAGGGTCCTGGGGAGGCGATACAAAGGAGCAGTTAAGATGTCGTAGCCACAAACATAGTGCCAGTAATATCCAGCGAACCCCAAGAACTGCAGGCCTTGCCCACTCCTTTACTTTACTGATCTTCTCTGGGTCCGTCTTGATCCCCTCTGCGGATACCAAATGACCCAGATACTGCACCTCTTACTCGCTGGCACTTGGAGGGTTTGAGCTTCAATCCGTGCTTCCTGAGGCGATCAAACACCAGCTGCAGCATTTCCAGGTATTCTTCAAAGGTTTTAGAAAAAATGACAAGATCGTCGAGGTAGATCAGGAGGGGGGTTAAGTTCAAATTCCCAAAGCAGCAGGTCATGAGCCTTTGAAATGTGGAGGGAGCGTTCTGAAGACCAAAAGGCATCCGGTTGGCTTCAAACAGCCCCATTGGCTGTTTTGTATTTGTCGTACTCAGCCACTTCCACTTGGCAGTAACCACAGGTGAGGTCGACCATGGAGAAATACTTGGCCTGTCCCAGTGTCTCCTGCGCATCCTCTTTTCTGGGCAGGGGGAATACATCTCGTGTACTGTAAGATTTCAGCTTTCTGTAATCAATACACAGCCTTAGTGACCCGTCCTTCTTGGTCACGACTTCTACTGGCGAAGCATATGGGCTGTTATTCGGCCTGATCACCCCTGCTGTCTCCATCTCCATTAGCACCTTCCTCACATCTTGGCATTGAGAAGAGGGAATTCAGCGATATGGAAGGCGGAAAGGTTTGAAATCACCCAGAGGAATGTAATGTTGGACTGTTTTTGTGTGATCATAATCCATTTGGGTGCTGAGAGAACACACTTGCAGTCTTCACCGCAATAGCTCTTTCAGTAAGGATAACTGATGTTCATTCTCCACAGCCGCTTTGCTCAGGTCCACCCCACAACTTCACCTCATGATCCATACTCATGCATACATCTGCGCTCCCTCCATTATGGTGCACACTCCGTACCTTTCTGAGAGATCCAACAACACTGTCCACCAAGAAAGCATTAGCTTGGTGTGTGTGTGTGGCTTGATGGTAATCATATGCTGGGACAGGTTCTACCTTTGTCCACATCGACCCTAGCACCTTCGCAACTAAGAGGTCTTGGGGAAGCAGCCGGGAAGGATGGCCCTCAATCAATGCTCTATATGTCTTTCTTTGTGGACCAGCTTTGACCTTACACCTCACATTCATCTCTTTACCTGTCAGAATGCATATTGTACGCCGCCCATAGACAACAGGCCCCACCATGCCATCTGTTCCACTGACTCCAGTGCATCCAATCGCGAGTGTAGCAGTGTACCACTCAGGGTGACTCTTTTTGATCTGGTGGAAGAATTTCTGTCCATGGGTTGCTTAGAGGTGACTTTTTGTAGCCTGAATGACATTGGTCCCCGTGAGTAAAGGGACAGAAGAACAATAATCGGAATCAGGGACAACAAAAGCTGGCACAGTCTTAAACTCAACACTTACACTTGTCCTGTACATAAACACGTTCAAGATTATGTGCAGGACACCCTGGTAGGACAGACCTTGCCCAGCTGCACCTTCAATAGGTATTTTAGAGGACTGTAACTTTTGTCCCTGAAGTTCAGGGTGGGTGCTCCAGTGAGAGCAACGCATCTTACTCCACTGACTGCTACCTCTCCCCCTCATTCTTGGGACCCATGTTCATATGCAGGGGGGTCTTGCTGCTCGCCCATGGTAGCCCTGGTAAACACAGGCTGTAGCAGTTTAAATGCTGAGCTGGGTGAGATGTGTTGTTCTCTGCAGGGGTCGCAGGATGGGGTCCGCATGCCCAGGCCTGATTGGGACCGATTGCTTCCCACGCTGGTAACATGTGACACTCGAGCATTGAGTCATGTTCCCAGGAGATGACCGTGCACTTGGTGAAGGAACAGCACGCGAAACAGGTATTCTGGATTCAAGGTGAGACAACTTTGCCATCTGTTCTTCCTGGCTTAGAGCCTACTTCCTTTCCATCTCTGTCACCTGCGACAACTCTGAAGCAGGCTTTCCTTGTTCCGTCTTCACGTTTGTATCAGGTCCCGAAGTGACGTGCACCTGATCATATGTTCCCTTGCTTTGTGTTGTAACTGGAACGTTTTTGTCTGTTTTGCAAGATTTCAGAGCTCAACCTGTAATTCTCAGAAACTCAAAAGCCTGGGTTTCATTGGTGCAATCCTTACATAGATCTCCTCATCATCAAGCCCTCATGAGAACTATCGGGTGAATTTACTATCCCGGTCCGGGAATGGCTTCCCACTTCTTTGACTCTCTTCTACAGCCCGTAATGTTGCCTCCAGTGCTATTGCATAAGAGCAGGCTGACTCCCCCGGCCTCTGGCTGCACTCATAAAAATCGGCTAGCGGATCCAGGGAGCCTTGTGTGTCACCTTATTCTGCTCTCAACTCCTCAAAAGCCTTCTCAGGGGTTTGGTCGTTGAGGGGCAGATTCAGAACAAGCTTCCTAGCTTCACCACTAAGGTGCCTAACAACTGTGGAGAAGCGGAGGTGTGGGGGGAGCTTGATCGCCACCAGGAGGTACTGCATGTCACGAATCCAATCCTCAACAAGCATCCTGCTGTCAGCATTACCAGTGAAAACACATTTTTCACCTGATGTGTCTGCAAGAAACCACAATAAGTAGCCAACGGTGTGCCGATTTTTGGTCCAGAGGATGGAGTAAAGGGGTTGACTGGTGGGAGGGTATTAGGATACACACTGGCTTGATGAGGGATGCCCTGGTCAAAAACTGCATAAACACCATTCTGTGAAAGGGCGTATTAAGGTTGGGGACCCTTCCACCGGGGGCAGATGGGTGCACTTCACCCAAGGTCGGCTCATGATAGCAGTGAGCAGCAGATTGTGACTCAGGCCGCAGGGGCTTCGGCTGACACTGTACACCATGAGGGGTCGGCCCAGCAGCATGGGGGTTATTCATAGTATTCATTGTTTGTAGCATATGGAACCTGGGAACGGCAGCCTGAGGCATAGGAGTGGAATATGCATAGCTGGTATGGGCCTTGGGGCCGGGCTGTGTTGGAGGCAGGACGGCATGAGGATGGTCCACTGTGGGCTGCTGTACAGTGTGTGTTTCATAGAAGATGGCGCTTGGGAGGGTCTGACAGGCCTGTGCACAGTAGCTTGGGGTAGGAAGGAGGATGCCTGCTGTTGTGGGCCTGTGAAACTGGTGACATGGGTGCTCTGCTTCTGCCTCACATCACGCTGCAGGTCCTCTGTGCTGGTATTGGCCATTCCCTCCTCTATGTAAATGTGGGTATGTGCTTCCATTGGAGAGTCATGGTAGCAGCGTGGTGTGGGCTGTGGCGGTAGGCCTGATGGCACTGCAGTTCGACCTGTCATTTTTATTGGAGATGCTGCATACTCATTATCCATTAATATTATTATTGTGATTTATTCTTTTATGACTGTGTTTTGTGTGTGGTATTACTATGTATACCGTGGAAAAGTGTAGTCACAGAACATCACGCTTATGGGAATTATTGACAAATAAATTTTGCTATGAATATGTACAATGGTTAAGGTTTCCCTAGCCCGGTGCCGGGCCTGCACCCATGGGGCCCGGCCGGCACAGCCCGAAAGGGTAACGTGGGTCCCCCTTCCCATGGGCTCACCACCTTTGGGAGGGACCATAGGGGTAGGGTGTAGTGCGAGCTGGGCGGTGGCCGAAGCTGGCTCTAGGGACGTGGAATGTCACCTCTCTGGCAGGGAAGGAACCCGAGCTGGTGTGTGAGGTGGAGAAGGGCAGCGCTATTAACTGATCACCACCTGGTGGTGAGTTGGCTATGATGGTGGGGGAAGATGCCGGTCCGACGTGGCAGGCCCAAACGTATTGTGAGGGTCTGCCGGGAATGTCAGAATCCCCTGTCAGAAGGAGTTTCAACTCTCACCTCCGACAGACTTTGCTCATGTTCTAGGTGAGGCGGGGAACATCGAGTCAGAGTGGAACATATTCCACGCCTCCATTGCTGAGGCGGCCGACCGGAGCTCTGGCCGTAAGGTGGTTGGTGCCTGTCGTGGCGCAATTCCCGAACCCGTTGGTGGACACCAGCGATGAAGGATGCCGTCAAACTGAAGAAGGAGTCCTACATCAGGCCTTTTTGGCCTGTGGGACTCCTGAGGCAGGTGATGGGTACCGGCTGGCCAAGCGGAATGCAGCTTTGGTGGTCGCTGAAGCAAAAACTCGCGCATGGGAGGTGTTCGGAGAGGCCATGGAGAAAGACTTCAGGATGGCTTTGTGGAAATTCTGGTCCACCATACGGCGTCACAGGAGGGGGAAGCAATCCACCGTCAACACTGTGGATAGTGGGGATGGGGCGTTGCTGACCTCGACTCGGGATGTTGTGAGTCGGTGGGGAGAATACTTTGAAGACCTCCTCAATTCCACCGACATGCCTTCCCTTGAGGAAGCAGAGTCTGGGTTCTCTGAGGCGGGCTCTCCTATCTCTGGGGTTGAGGTCACCGAGGTGATTAAAAAGCTTCTCGGTGGCCCCGGGGGTGGATGAGATTTGCCCGGAGTTCTTAAAGGCTCTGGATGTTGTGGGCCTGTCCTGGTTGACACGCCTCTTCAACATCGCGTGGACATCGGGGACAATGCCTCTGGACTGGCAGACTGGGGTGGTGGTGCCCCTTTTTAAGAAGTGTGTTCCAACTACAGGGGGATCACACTCCTCAGCCTTCCTGGTAAGGTCTATTCAGGGGTGCTGGAGAGGAGGGTCCGTCAGGAGCAGTGTGGTTTTCGTCTTGGCCATGGAACAGTGGACCAGCTCTACACCCTCGGCAGGGTTCTCGAGTTTGCATGTGAGTTTGCCCAACCAGTCTTACATCTGTTTTGTGGCCTTGGAGAAGGCATTCAACCTCGTCCCTCGGGGAGTCCTGTGGGGGGGTTCTTTGGGAGTATGGAGTTCCGAACCCTCTCATATGGGCTATACGACCGGTGTCAGAGTTTTGTCCGCATTGCCAGCAGTAATTCGGACTAATTTCCGGTGAGGGTTGGACTCCGCCAAGGCTGCCCTTTGTGACGATTCTGTTCATAACTTTTATGGACAGAATTTCTAGGCGCAGTCGAGGCGTAGAGGGGGTCCGGTTTGGTGGCCTCAGTATTGCATCTCTGCTTTTTGCAGATGATGTGGTTCTGTTGGCTTCATCAAGCCGTGATCGCCAACTCTCACTGGAGCGGTTCGCAGCCGAGTGTGAAACGGCTGGGATGGAAATCAGCACCTCCAAATCTGAGACCATGGTCCTCAGTCGGAAAAGTTTGGCGTGCCCTCTCCAGGTCGTGGATGAGATCCTTCCCCAAGTGGAGGAATTCAAGTATCTTGGGGTCTTGTTCACGAGTGAGGGAAGAATGGAACGGGAGATCGACAGGCGGATCGGTGCAGCGTCTGCAGTGATGCAGACTTTGTATCGGTCCGTTGTGGTAAAGAAGGAGCTAAGCCAAAAGGCCAAGCTATCAATTTACCCATCAATACGTTCCTACCCTCACCTTTGTTCATGAGCTGTGGGTACACACACATTCGCGAAAGAACAAGATCCCGGATACAAGCTGCCGAAATGAGTTTCCTCCGCAGGGTGTCTGGGCTCTTCCTTAGAGATAGGGAGAGAAGCTCGGTTATCCGGGAGCCGCTGCTCCTCGACATCGAGAGGAGCCAGATGAGGTGGCTGGGGCATCTGATTCGGATGCCTCCCGGACGCCTCCCTGGTAAGATGTTCCGGGCACGTCCCACCGGGAGGAGACCCCGGGGACGACCCAGGACATGCTGGAGAGACTATGTCTCTCGGCTGGCCTGGGAACACCTCGAGATCCCCCCTGAAGAGCTGGATGAAGTGGCTAGGAGAGGGAAGTCTGGGCGTCTCTGCTCAAGCTACTGCCCCCGCGACCCGACCTCAGATAAGCAGTAGAAAATGGATGGATATGTAGAATGGTATCAAGTAGCCTTTGGAAAAGTAATGGAGGAAGCAAAAAAATGTGCAGCACAATTACATCAAAATCGAATCGAATCACTCAGTATATCATGTCACATTCACACTATTTACGTGACTGAGATAATCTATAACAGGTTTTAGGTTCGATAAAACCTAGAAGATTCCAATGGAAAACTCGCCTATTTTTTTTTTTGTTTGCATTCAGTACAGGAAATAACTCAACAACAACAACAAAAAACACATTGCAACCATCAAAGAGTATGCTCAGGATGTGAAAGCAGACATTGGCAGTATAAGCCAAATCCAATACCACTGGACGATATCGGCACACAGTTCAGTACAATCCACAGCGGACGATGCTACAGTACATGGCCATGGCGGACGATGCTACAGTACATGGCCAGTCTCCTCTTCGCTCTTGAAGCACCACAATCCGGTGCAATCCGGTGCGTGGGTTTTCTCCGGGCACTCCGGTTTCCTCCCACATCCCAAAAACATGCATTAATTGGAGACTCTAAATTGTCCGTAGGCATGACTGTGAGTGCGAATGGTTGTTTGTTTCTATGTGCCCTGCGATTGGCTGGCAACCAGTTCAGGGTGTACCCCGCCTCCTGCCCGATGACAGCTGGGGTAGGCTCCAGCACACCCGCAACCCTAGTGAGGAGAAGCGGCTCAGAAAATGGATGGATGGATAAAATAATAAATAACATTAAGTGTGACATGTAAAAAAATTAGGCATTCAATATTTTGATTACATGTCAATTACTAAAAGTCAACGATAAACACAAAATACAACATCCACAAGGTTCGGCCTCAAAACCCACTCATGCATTTTAATACTTATCCAAATTTAACAATGAAATAAAGACAAACTATGGATGGCTTGTAAATTGTAAAATTCTGAACGGATGGTTTTAGCAGCAATGCTCACCTTCCAAACAAACTGGGGAGAATGCCACAAGATGGCTACCCTAGACACCTGCTGCCCTACGGGAGCTTACGAGTGTGGAAAGAACACGAATTACTGAATTTCTCACAAAGTATAATGAATAAAATAGTGACACCTTGTGGCAGCTTCCACCTACCACCTTACAGACACACCACAGAACCTACTTTCTCGACCTCGTGCCTGAGTGGACTTCACCGGGTACTCCGGTTTCCTCGCACATGCCAAAAACATGCATGGTAGGTTGATTGAAGACTCTAAATTGCCCGTAGGTGTGAATGTGAGTACGAATGGTTGTTTGTTTATATGTGCCCTGCGATTGGGTGGCGACCAGTTCAGGGTGTACCCCGCCTCTCGCCCGAAGATAGATGGGACAGGCTCCAGCACGCCCGCGACCCTCGTGAGGAGAAGCAGTACAGAAAATGGATGGATGGATAAAACTGGAAGGTTTGTTAATCTGTTTACCTGTGGCAAACAGAGCAAAAGAGTTGTTATGACAGTTTGTAATAATTTTGTGAAAATAACTTAATCCCTGTGCAAAGTCTGGTTGAACATCCATAACTTTTCTTGTAAATTTCATCATCATGACTTGGATTTGCGCCATTTCAGTTTGGCTCTCTGGCACGCCCTTTTCAGTACCCTGACCAAGTCTTCTTTTCTTCATGGTGCTTTTTGTCTACTTTTAACCACTGGTATCCAAAACAATGGTATCTAAAACATTGAAAACGCGGGTTGTTTTAAAACTTTATCTTTTCCATAAAATGTTTCCCTGAGCTGTCATTTATGAGTTTTACTCCTTCAACCACAGATAAGCAAAACAGAAAATGGATGGATAGATGGATTTGTGAGTGTATTGTTTTCATATGATGCTTTTCGTCATTTATTTTTGTTGTATACTCGGCTTGTATCATTATCAATGGCAAAATACCATGAAGCACAGCTGCAATCATAATAAAATGTGTTTCGTCCACACTTCAGTCATCTCAACGCAACTTTATTTATATAGCACTTTTCATAACAGCTGCGCCAAAATGCTCTACACAAATATTAATATTAAAAATAATAATAATTATACAATCATAGATAACCCAACAAAATGTTCTTCTCCATTCAAAATACACCCTAGTTCCCTTCACACGGGCACTTCGTATACAAGAGGTGCAGTTTTATTCTCTCTTGTTGCTTGTTTGAAGTTGTCATAGATAAGAGAAGAGCATGACTGAAGTCTCCATTGAGCAGTATGAGGACGCTGGGATCACAGATGTCACGATCACAGCGTGCATGACGTCACCCTCAGTTGGTACAAGCGTTGTTTAAAAGTATAAAAGCAACTGTCGTTGTGTTTAACAGCCGAAATTTGTCCGTTGGCAAGTAACACATATACAGAAAGATTGGTACAATTTTCCAGTTCCATTTAGTCGTCTCTCGCTTCAGTTTACTTTTTAGTGCTGACTCTCATTCCTGGATGCACTCGAGTCCATGTTGATGCCGTTTCTCGCGGACGCAGCTCCATCGCAGACAATCAAATAGCGCTGACTTCTTTCTGCTCACCAAAAACTGGGCTGTTGCAAACATGCTGCCCAACAAGCACCTCCGTTCTCCAATGAATGTCATGGCCAAAATTGCCAAAAAGTCCCACGAATTCACACCATGTACAATGAACAATAAATGACAACAAAAGGTCATGTTAATAATAACAATGCTGTGACTGCATTAGTCCAACACAATGACAATGCAGCAGTAGTAAGAAGTACAATTACAACATTTTTAAATGTACTGTAGTTTTTTAGAGGCTACACCCAACAGACGAAACTTTGTATCTTTTGCAGTTCAGCTACTGTTGTCATTTTGTTTTAGCTTATCTTATATCATTTCATATCTTAGCTAGCAACATTTCTCTGGTGGGTAGCTTAAACTATATTTAATGAAGAATAGCTTGTAGCCTGGCTTACTACATTTTTCAAGTTGCTTGCCTTACACCGTTCAAAGGCTAACGGCCCAGGCAGTCAACCCACTGAATGTTGTTGTTTTTTTGTTTGTTTTGTTTTTTATGCAGTACTGTATATCTATTAAATCTGACCACCCCTGCCCAAAAAAAATAATAATTTAAAAGCACTTTCTCATCTATTTGTGAAATTTTGTTTGTGCTTGCGCACTACATTGGCTCACATCCTGTATCTCCTTGAGGCTACTTCCCTTCCCCCCACACCCTATAAAACCTAGTGATGCCCCTGGTCTCCACTCGTTCCACACTAATATGTCAAGTCTTAGTTTTGTCAGCCTATGTTCGGGAAAAAAAACAAAAACAAAGGAGGAAAAGTGGTAATAGTAGTAGAGGCTTGGGGGTACACAAAGAGGTAGAGGAAGAAGAAACAGTCCCAAGCTTTCTACTGAACAGTTGGCTATGGCTATCACATGTGAAAGTGCGACTGTATATATATATATATATATATATATATATATATATATATATATATATATATCCATCCATCCATTTTCTGAGCCGCTTCTCCTCACTAGGGTCGCGGGCGTGCTGGAGCCCATCCCAGCTGTCATCGGGTAGGAGGCGGTGTACACCCTGAACTGGTTGCCAGCCAATCGCAGGGCACATAGAAACAAACAACCATTCGCACTCACATTCACACCTACGGGCAATTTAGAGTCTCCAATTAATGCATGTTTTTTGCGATGTGGGAGGAAACCGGAGTGCCCGGAGAAAACCCACGCAGGCACGGGGAGAACATGCAAACTCCACACAGGCGGGATATATATATATATATATATATATATATATATATATATATATATATATATATATAAAACCTACTGTTCATCATGAGGATTTGGCCTGATTGATCTTTTCTTAGATGTAATTTATGCTTAAAAGCCCTGTTTTGGATGGTACATTGTGATTTTTTTTTAATGTTCCACACTATTCTAAAGTTCAAGTTTACATTTTTTAACAGTGGTAGCTCGGTTTGTAATTGTATTTCCTCATTCTCTGTATTTATTTTAAAATGCAATAAACCTATATCAACCCTAACGGAAAATAAAATGAGAAAACAAATAAGGGTCGAGATGGCGCCCCCTTATGATGAAAAGGGAACCACATAAGGCGGGAGAGGAAGTAAGAGAAGGCAGGGGTGGAAATGGGGAGGGGTCTGCACAAAGTAATGGCTTCCAGATGTTTTGGTATTGTTGTAAGGAGAAATTCTATTGCACATTTAGTCATCTAACATGGTCACCAGTCCAGTGCACAGAAAGACGAACAGGAGAGGTGAGGAGAGATATGTGTGTTTGGGATGATGATGTGAGGAAACTACGCAATGACTACGACACTGATAATACAATATGGTTACGAAAGTGTTTGCAAAGTCTGTTTTGGTGAATAAAAATTTTAACTATCTTTGAGCTGCATAAATTAGACACGTGTCTACGCCACCATCGTAATACATACAGTACATGGTCTTAAAAAATATCCTGTGCATGACTTTTTGGGGGCTACAGTGCAGCATGATAATATTCTGCTATCGTTTGTGGTTGTGTAGGTTGTTTAGAGTACTTGGTCAACAACCTAATTGGATGCATGCAACACAGAAATGTGTAATATACCACTGTACAAACTACAGTACAACCCTTTCTCTATCTGTGTAAAGTAGAAAATGACATTACTGTATGGATGTATGTATACATTATTATTTGTTAAAGTTCTGATTAAATGTAACCAATATCCCGAAACTATATTTTTTTTGTGTAGAAAAAATAGTATAATAATATGTGTGTGTGAGAGAGAGAAAGAGAGAGAGAGTGATTTTATTGTGCTAATCTCTTTATTTGTTACATTAATCTTTGCAACAAATGGCCAGGAAAATGTCAAGAACAATTCTGTAGCTCTACATTGTCTGTTGTCAAGCTCATCTGAGATATTGTTTTGCGAAATTTCAGTACAGACAGCAAGATCCTCTATCACACTGTTAAAAGTACCAAGCCTGTGGTCCCCTTTATTGTTCTGGCGGTGATCTACTCTCGCATGCCCAGACTGAACACCTGTACATGTTAACGTGCATGTTCTCAGATTTTGACCATTTAGACGGTGATGACTATAGAGTCGTTATATTTTTTTTTAAATCACTTTAAGACACATTTTTACATTTTCAGGCTACAAAACACCCTCATCACCCAAAATGCATTGATTTTTGGTTTTAGCTTAAAACTGAATAAAAACACCCAAAAACAAAAACAACTCACGAGACAGAAAGAAGAATGGAAACACTGACTTTTTAGTTTTTTTAGATAAATTATGTAAATTATCAAAGGGCAAAAAGCAACAACTAGAAAGTATACACTTCCAAATGGGGTCATTAAAAGGTCATTAGTGTCTGACGCCAGTTCTTTCACCAATTATCTGTTCTCCAGTCTACCTTCGGCCATTACGTCCAACGTCAGTCTTTGTCGAGACGTGAAAAAGCCTTTCAAGCACTCCTCTTTTTTTCTTGTCTCTCTCCATCAACATACCAATTGCATTGCCACACACTGTAAGTCCTTATCAATAGATGACAGATTGACAGCTCCATCAGATACAGGGACAATGTGACAACCAGGAAGCCAATAACCGTCCTCAGGGACTAGTGGGTTGTGTTGTCAGTATTACTTCTGGTTGGTATTCTGATTGTTTTGAGTTACTGTATTTCATATTATTAACCCATCCATGCAACAGTTTAGCCTCTAGTCATATGATTTAAGAGAGCGCTCTCAGAGCGCCTGCATGATTGAGAAGCCTTCCAGTCTATCCAGGTGCGCCTGTAAAAGTCAGTTAAATATGAAATCACATATGTTGGTATAAAAAGGGCCACGATTTATTGGCAGACCATGAGAGAACGCTGAGGAAGTCTTCACATCCATGAGGAACCTTATATCAGATGTCTGGAGAGGGATCCAGTCACTTAATAAACTTATTCTTTTGATTACCAGCATTTGGGCTTTAAAGCAAATATTCATCTGCTCCCTGATTTATCCCACTTTTGTTGTGAAAATGGAATGCAACTTCTGTGCAGTGTTCTCACAACACTTTTACAACGTAAATCTCTTTCACACAGTCGCACAATGACAATGGTGACCAGGAAAGTGACCAGTTTAGTCCTACGCTAATGACACATCATCAGCAAGATTCAATAATTGACCCAAATCTTCTGATTGCTAGATGCAACAGCACCACCTGAGCTGTTCCTGGATTATTATTATTTCTTTATTATAATTTTATTTTATTTTTTTTTACAGATTTTGATATTTCTACTTCACTGTCAAAAATCATATCACTGTCATCAGCTATTTAAGCCCCATAAAAATCCATCCGTTATACCCAACTATTCAACAATCTGCTCAAAGATTTGCTATTGATGCACCATTGTAGTGTGATTATTCTGTGTGTTAGAAGTACTTTCTTTCAAAGGATCGTAACATATTCTGACATATAAGTCATGCCTGAAAACAGAAGACAGCTCGTTTTAACATGACTATAAAACTGTCGCTAAGGGCACTATCACATGGATGTATTCAAAGATGATGTCATTTCACATTTTTTAATTAACGGGGGACGTTAAATCCCACTACAATTTCAGGTTAATGACATTCATATCAATAAACTGTAGAATATCTTTGAACTGTGGCCCATAAAGGAACTCACAAAGTAAGAAAACATTCTAACAGACATCATTAAATCAGACGCTTTAGCTCGGGCAGCTTATTTTCCGAGTTGAAAACAGACATTGGCCTACAAACTTGTGTTGCTGTGTGTGCACTGTGTGTGTTGCACACAACAAACTGCTGATGCACCCTTGAAAACCAACCAATCACAGACGAGGTGGGGAGGTTGCGAGAAAAATACGCGGGGGTTGATGCCCACCCAAAGCCGTTTGGATGCCCCCCAAGGGTGGATACCTGGGACCACAGTCCTCTACGCCCCCACCTTCCTTGGCACGCTACTGAAAGAGAGTTTCAGAGTTTAAACACAAAATCCGAATGATGCTTGTAATAAAGGTGAACCATGAGTTGACATTGTATTGTTTAATAGCAGTGTAATGTGAGTGCAGGGTCACAGAAAATAATAATAATAATAGCAATTCATTTTATACGGATCTTTTTCAGTTTCTACTGCCCAGCATTTGGCAAACTCGTTATTTTCAATGATTCTTTAGTTGATGCTTATTGTCTGCCAAATAAGGCTACAGCTGCAACTGCAGCACCCTTTAAAACACAAAAAGATGACTGTAATAACCATTTCAAATGTTTACATTTTTTATAAAAAAATTTTTTTATATATGAATATATTGTATTTGTTACAGGCATTTAGGCTTTGGGGGGGGGGGGGGGAATCTGATATCCAATAATGCAGTCAACTAGTATGAGTGTGTTAATTCAACTTTTAAAATGCCAAAACGGTCAAATTAAGGTCTTTAAATTAAAAAGAAAAACAAAACAAAAAACTGGTGTGAAATGATTTAATGAAACAGTTTGGATTATTTTGTATTTCCTACATGTGGTATAATGAAAGCATTCTTTGTATGTGAGTGTGTAATAAAAACAGAGGTAATGCCTGTAAAAAAAAAAAAAAAAAAAATTGGGAACACAAATACTTATGTACATATATATGATATATATTTTATTAATTAATTGTAGAAATCTGTGTCATTCAAGTATAATGTGCTAATGTAAATAAATCCTTAAATTGTCCAATTTTGCCACAATATGTATTTGTGTGTGATAGGTATTAAATTTAATGTGACGTCAGATATGCTTCATTGCAAACTGAGAAATCACAATAAATTGCCTTACTATTTTAGAGGCACATTGTTCAGCCAAACGACAGCTAAGAAAAGAAAAAAAGCTTCAGCTTGTATCACTTACCATGTAAACAGGTGGCAGTTTATTAAATTCATAAGATAGATTACATTTAACATTATTTACACACCCACCACGTTTTGCACTTCACAACATGGACACTTTGTCATCACAGTTACGTCACAACATGTATATACGTCCCAGCCCAGAGAGAACCGGAAAGACAAAATTCATTGCAGGTAGACTTTACAACTTCACAAACACCTTGTTGTGTAATGAGAAATATTAAGCAAATGGCTTTTGGCATTCAGTGGAGTGGCAGTTTGGCTTGTCCAAACGGCTACATTGCACATAAATATATCGAGTTAAATAAAGATGAGAGCAAACTTGACCTCCCATTTGTACAGAATGCGTGTGGACCAGAGGGCGAATGGTTCTGACTACATCTTCAGTTACTTGTGTTCACTTTTATTTCTTAAAACTTGAAAGAGTTTTTTTTATTTATTTATTTTTTTTTTTTAATGGGCAGACATGCGATTTATTTCAACTGAGAAAATGGATCGGAAGAGAAAACACGACCCAGTGTTTTATTTAGTTGAACATCCTCAAGATGACGCGCTTACAATATATTGTAAGTGACGTGTGTAAATGATATAGTGCACATACTCATTACGCCCGCGGTCGGTATAAGAGCTTTTAAATCTCTCAATGACCTTTTCGTTCACGATTGCAGTGTTTAATTTCATTGTTAATTGAGGTCACAATTAAAGGAGTCCGGATTTTTGCAGTTCAAAAAAATGTACAGACGGCAAACAGCAGAAAACGGAATAATGTTCTTTTTCTTTTTTTTTTCTTCTCTTTTTTTTTTTTTTTTTCACTTTCCTTGTGTGGCTCGAGGCGACGACTTGATAGTTCATCTAAGTACGTCACGTTCGAACGGAGTGCAATCGACCTGCAGGATGGAGGCTACTGTTTGAGTTCCAGAGCCCAGACGTGTTGGGGCCATCCTGTCCGCCCTTTGGTCTTCTTGTCGCCCAATGAGGATGGGGACGACGATGAGCATGATGACGATAAAGCTGTCTTGGGGATATCCACCTGATGACGTAATACATTGTTGTAAGAACATGAGAGAACAACAATCACAAGCACAGTTACATCGGTCTCGTCGATGTATTGTTTCGGTACTGACGATACAGATGATATAATGATGATGAAACAACCCAAAATACGAATTCACATATTTTACCTTTTTACACATAATACTGATCGTCAAAAACACTATTCAATAATAATAAAAAAAACAATGGTCATTAATAATACTTCCTCGTTTTCCATGCAATTTCATACGTTCAAGCTTTTGCATGTCAAGGAGAAATACAAAATAGCACAAATGGGTATACGTTCACATGGTTAACCAAACCATGAAATATAAAAATATTAATAATATATTAATATTAATAAATAATAATGTAACTATACATACAAATCTGTGTTACCGCCTTCACGCATGTCTGTTTTGCTGACTTTCATATAAAATAGTCATACGACTGTATTATATATTTTTTTTAAATATTGAAAATCATAGTTTACTATGTATAGCCAATCGTTTCACACGTGTACAGTCGAGCAACATCACTATTTTGTGTGTATATATTACGGCTTGATTGCTCACATCCTACTACTTTGCCCTTAATTCTATTAGAAGCATAATATCAAAAATACAATTTAAAAAAAGCTTAATAACACAACACCAAATAAATTACGATGTGCGCGCAACAAAATCCCAACAATTGTTTTTTTGTTCAGTTTTAATAAACAGCTAAATGAATACAGTTTGAATTAAAATTCACTCCAATATTTGCACACGTTTCATCAGCTTCTCAAGATCATCATTGATGATCATGTGATGTGCTCACGAAAACGATTTTTTTTTTTTTTTTTTATGCGCGCCACTTCGATGATGGAACAAGATCCACCACTACCGTAGGAATATTATTGTTTACATTTCCCGTGAGCATGCTTCAAATATTCCAAACCAAAAGATTCTAAAAAAAAAATAGATTTAAGTGCACGTTTTAAAAATATATAATAATACATCGACAGCAGGCCCTTTACATTTTCATTTGCTACACTAAAAAAAAAAAAAAAAAAAAGGGTCTGTTTCAATCATTTTGTCACAAATTTCGACCGTCTGTATCTAACAGCTCATTTGAACAAAAGCAGTTTTCTTCGGATCGCAGCGTTCACTTCAACAATTTCCATCACTTCCATTAGTGAAGACGCTCTTCAACCCTGCAAGCCTGCGCGTCCTTCCTGGCTCTGGCTGTCATTCTGCTCAAGTGGAATGGGAAAGTGCTGCTGAACATGTAGACCCCCCCCCCCCCCCCCGCCCCCCCTCGCAAGCAAGATAATACGTGTTGTTTTCTGTTTGCAACCAGTATTTCACATGATGTTCCCTTGTGGACTTTAAAGAATGTCACACTGACCTTAAATTGAAATCTCCCAAAAATTATTATTTAAAACAAAAAAAAGATAAACCATATAGAAGAACTGTTTGAATTCAATCTGATACATTGCATTGCATAAAGCAAACTTGTATCCATGCCAAAACGTTGTAAAGCACAATTTCCGCCTTATTGGCAAGTTTAAGGGACCCGCCGTTTAGTCTAGTTCTGAATTCACTCAAGAGTTAACCCCTTAATTGTTAATGGATCAGCGGAGTAAATCCTTGCTGCTGATCACACTCAAGTCAACTTAAGTATGTGAGGTTTTTTTTTTTTTCTCCACCCGAGGAATCCTCCTTACTTGATTTTTGGCACTATGGGGAACGCGTGTTTGCGTGCAAAAAAATGTGTCATCACATTTGAACATGCTTCTAATTCCAAATTTGAATGTGGGGAAACTTGTTTTCTGGTTTTTAATTGTGCACCTCAATTTCTACATTGCCAAGGACAACGGAAATAATCAATCCT
The DNA here is from genome assembly GCF_024500385.1 of Phyllopteryx taeniolatus. Lineage (NCBI taxonomy): Eukaryota > Metazoa > Chordata > Actinopteri > Syngnathiformes > Syngnathidae > Phyllopteryx > Phyllopteryx taeniolatus. Next base: position 3,614,620 of record NC_084505.1, on the reverse strand, counting down.
ATATTGTTTTGTTTTGTTTCTGTTTCTATGCCGTTTGCGTCTATACATGAGTCGCGCAACTGTATTCAAACATTATAAACATTTGCCCATTGTTATAATACTGATATATAACCCGCAATGTCATTTAATAACTGCGATCCATTTACTTCATTTATATGCAGCAATAACTCACCCGTGCACAGAATTAACTGCACGTACAAAAAGGAACTAGTCGTGAAAAAAAAACATGTTTAAATATCTCTGCAGTAAATCTGGAGCGGGTGCATATGGCCAGAATCAGGGGGCAAATATTTGCGAATAATATGAGCGCCCGGGAGGAGGAAATCATGCAACAGCCTTGCTGGGAATAATAGCAGTGGGTCTATTCTGAACTACAGATGCTCTTGGCTCCAGGCTGTCTGTGAATGGAGACCCATTTTCTGGCCTGCTCCTTCCATAGCTTGATCATGTCGAGCACATCTTGATTGTGGACAACATTTTGGGGTTTGGCTCAGCTCCATGGGCATAGTTTGTTGCCTGAGTAGTTTGGATGTGTGTGTTTTTTTTAATGCATGTTTCTATTCTATTGCTTTTGGTGAATCGAGTTGTTTTCCTACCAAGAGGCCCATGTACTGTATACAGTATACATTTCATTCTAAATTCACAAGTAGCGCACACTACATATATATTTATTAGTTTCGGATTATTGGAAATACATTTTATTTCCCTTCTTTGGGTTTGTCAGAACTTACCATTTGCATCTGCCTAACACTAGTACTATTCTTTTTATTAATTTATTTTTTCAAAATGAGTGAGGCGATATTTAGTTAAGTTGTTGTTTTTTTTAGTTATCAAGTTTTTTTTTTTTTAATCATCACACGAAATCTATTGGGCTTGAGTCTGCCTTTAATTATTAGATGACTCGGTTATGCCAAGAGTATATATTTTTTTTTTGTTTGTTTTTGTAATTGTCAGATGTAAAAGTTTAATATAACAATTAACGTGACGTTCTGTTTTACTGTAAGGTATTCATGTTATTGAAACTTTTCAGGCCTGGATTTTTGCACTTCATTTTCGGTTGCACGTGATTAAACTGCGGTAAATTCCCCCTTGCAAATATTCCAATAGTGTCTGTTAGTTTCCCACGTTTGAACCGCTGTTGGAATGAAGTCAAGTCAAAGGCCTTTCTTTTCAGTGTTGCACGTCGGTCTTACCGTGTCCCTCTTCCTTCGCTCCTCCCGCGCCTCTGTCTTCTTCAGCTCGGCCTTGAAGGCCTGAGTGTCTCCGTGCTGGCCGTCCTTGTCCAGGATGTCCATCAGGTAGGAGATGTAGCTGGTGGCCAGCCGGAGCGTCTTGATCTTGGACAGCTTCGTGTCCGCGGGGACGTTGGGGATGCACTCCCTCAGTTCCGCGAAGGCCGAGTTGATACTTTGCGTCCGCCGCCTCTCTTTGCGGTTTGCCGTGGGTCTCCGCTTGACTGTCCGGGGATGTGCGTGGTGGTGATGCATGCCCACCTGGGCTCCGTTCACCGAGATCGCGCCGGTGCCGGCGACTAACGCGCCGTGTCCGTAGTGGTGATGGCGGTGGTGAGGATCCAGGCCGCCTACGGTCCCGGTGCCACTGTTGCCATGGTAATCGGGGCTGTAGCCCGGCGCGAGGCCGTACTCGGTGGGCGACATATCCGCGTGACTAATAAGCCAGCTGGTGAAGTAAGGAGGCGCTCCCGTGTCCTCGTGACACCGAGCGGCTGCGGCGGCGTGCAGGGAGTAGTGGTGGCTGTCGTGGTGGTGCATGACCGGATGGTGAGGAAAGCCTGACACTAGACTCATAGTGGCACGCACGCACACGAACGCACACGCTGGCTCTCTCACGCGCACGTACGTAAACACGGAAGCCCACGCCGAACCTTTAGGGATGCTGCTAAATCGCTGTTTAAGGACTGCCTACAGCAGATCTTTGCATGTTCAATAGTCCCCACATCGCGACAGGAAATGTCCGTCGAGTCCAAAAGTGTGAGAGGCAGTAGAACGAGCCGGGCTAGTCCCATCTGCAGCTGACCGTCTCTCTCCCCCCTTCACAATTCCTGCCCCGGCCACATGATTCCTTTCACTTCCAATCCGAAAAACGACACAATTCGTTCACTCTAAGCTCCTCTCGCAGCGACTCACCGTCTTCTGCCGGCCTCTGTGGGCTGCCAGCATCAGAGCTGTTGGGCGAGGCGGGGGGGGGCGGTGGGGGGGAGTCTATGTGCAGCAACCGCGGCTCAACGCTACTGGCTAGAGCTGACACTTGAGCGGACAGAAGAAAGACGTGCAGAGAGAGAGAGAGAGAGAGTGAGAGAGAGAGAGCAGTGGCGGTTATAGGGTGGAGGGGTGGGGGGTGTCATGGGGGCCCTTAACACTGTGCATGGATCCCCCAGTGCCTACACCTCTATACGGTTACACTGAAATGTGGTAAACTGCCTTAGTTGTCCCCTCTTCTCCTCGAAAAGAATAAAACAATAAATGTTAATTGAGCTCATTTGAATCGTGTGCAACCGATGTTCGAATTAAGTCAATGCAAATGACTTTTTTTATTATTATTTTTTTTCTTCAGTGTATATGATTGCATATATTTTCCTAAGACGTAGTGTTACATTGCATAGCGAGTATCACGTGCTGAATGTGCTGAATGTACTGCATTTAATCAATTCATGAATACAATGAACAAAAATATCACAAACCATGTAGACAGTTTTGTGTGTGCCCCTCTGACAAAACCCCCTCGCCCCAGACGAGAGAGAGAGAGAAAGATAGAGAGAGCGACTTCGACGTCATCTATACTCGGAGGGGAGGAGAGAGACTTTTCTCCGACCAATGGCCAATCACCCCCCCACCCCCCCTATCCACTGGCCCCACCTGCAGTGTCTGTTTACTTGTCTTGAATGTCAATGGGCCCGCTAAGTAGGTCTGCTGGCACACAGGCATACGTACACGCGCACGCAGCGGCGTGTAACCATATGAGCTGCTGGGTCAACAGTAATGAGATATGTTCTTGGCATTGGAATGCGTACACAATTTACAATCATTACGTGGCCGACTAGTTTCGCATCCGTGAGGTCTTTGTGGAAAGTATTTGTTTTACAAATATTTTATTATCAAGCCAAATATAATTTTGATTATTGGCCCTGGAAACTGTGATTTTGCTTTAATTACGCCTCCGTGAAAATATTAAACGCGTAAGAGGAAATATCAGCGGCCGTGAATTCCACGTGAATGACACAGAAATATATATAGACGCTCCTACTTTTTCGATTGTAGCTCAATGATTTAATGTTTTTTTAAATGTAGTTTTAAACAATACATTATTCACACGGCTGTGGGTTTTCCCATTACAAAACGATGTCGTGTCGAAACCCTCAGTTTCAGTCATCAATTTAAACACACTAGACGAGTATAAAAAAAACAAAAAAAAAACTAATTGGATTAAATTCAGCTCAGTAATTTAATAAAAGATTGGGGAAGCATGGTAAATACATAATTCGCCAATTATATCAACAGAATACCCATTACACCTTGCAAACGTCAGTGGCATTTTTATAATAATAATAATAATAATAATACAGCCAAAGGTGGCTATTATTTTCAAGTTCAGCCGTAAACTTAAATCCAATATAACGGGCAAAGTTTGGGTCCGGTTCCGAGCTGAGCGGCTCTTTATGCTTCCACACGCAAAAACAAACAAACAAACAAACAAAAAAACAAAAGAAAGAAAAGCATAGTATCTTCTTTCTCAACGTGCCTATAATATTTGAAAACGGACTCCTCGATAGATTCAAGTTCTGTTTTTTACTTCTATTTTCATCTGCTAATACAATTTATATATATATATATATACGCTGTAAGTTTAATACAACACTTACTAAAACTGAAACTATTCAGTTTAGTCACGTTTCCTTCCGCAGAGTGGAGACAAATGGAAAATACATGCGTTTTTTTTTTTTTTTTTTGCTGACCATACGTGACCCTTCAAAGCCTACAAGCATCCTCCATGTTACATGAAAGGCTCCCTGTGAAAAAAAAAAAGTCTCAAGTGGTCTGACTCATAAAAATACTGAAAGAGGCTTAAATACCCTATATGCACAAGAAGGTAGGCCTTCTAGAATATTAAAATTAATTCATGTAAACGTTCCATGGATGCTGCAAACAGTGTCATAGCACATCCCGGCTTAGTGTGATGAGCCTAAATGCACGCAGGGTATCTTTAAAAAAAAAAATAAAAAATTAATGAAAAGGGGGAAAAGATCGTACATTATGCCACGAAATCAGTGACTGGCATTCGCCGGCGGCGTGTATTCAGTTCGCATTCGGACTGCGTGAATGTGAGAGGGAATGGTTGTCTGTCTCTGTGTGCGCCCTCCGACTGAACGGCGACCAGTCCAGGGGTCAAGTCAGCTGGGAAAGGTTCTCAGCTCACCCGCGACTCTGGACACTCAGGATAGGCGGTATGGTATTTTACGCCACTGTGCTGCACTATGTTGCGCTGAGCACGCTTTCTCAGCGGCATCTTTGCACAAGCTTTACCAAAGAATAAGTCGTATTGAGAAATAAGACTAATTTAATGTGTACACGACACAACTTCCCTCGGTTAGTAAAACAAAAGCAAAAACATACATCGTTGAAGAGATTTGCCCCCACAAATATTTTTCTCTTGGAAATCTACAAATCTGTTTGCACTCTCAAGTTGAATTTGTTTTTTTTTTTTTTTTTTTCTGTTTGCTCCATCAAAACGTCCTATCAGTTTTTCACTTTTGGGTTAAAAAAAAATAATAATCTCATAATAGCATAAATGCAATGCATGCAAACAAATAATTTAATTTGACAAGGACTTTTATGGAAGTGTATATACTATCCTGCATGTTAAATATATTAATAGAATAATAATGTGCTACAATAATAACATATTTGTTTTTCATATTTCATTTGTGTGCAACTTCAGGGTCAAGAAATATTGAGTGTGACCCTGGTAAAGTCTACAAATGTAAGTTTCGTTAATATAAAGACTCGCATCACTTCTGCTGGTTTTTGGTTGAATTGTGAGTTACACATTGGTCAACACTCATGCTACGGTGAAAAGGAAAATCAAGTGGTAGGGTGAATGCAGGGTAAGCAATTCTCGAGAAGAGAGAATTACAGTTGCAGATTATGATTGCAGATTGTAATAATGTTCATAAATGATGAGCTGTAGAGTTTTGAAGTCATGGGATTATTCCTCGTGTGTTGGGTGGGCGATGAGGAGCAGCAGAGGCAGACGAGGTTGTCGAAAGTGTGAGCAAGAATTCTGTGAGGAAGGCCTATGATTTATATTTGTTTAAGTGTTGAATGGGGAGTGCCAGCTGTACGTGTGTGTGCGAGCGAGCGTGCGTGCGTGCGTGCGTGGGCGTGTGTGCATGTCAGCCTGCTCTGTGTAATCCATCTATGTGAATGGGAGCTGTTGCAGTAATTTAGATCAGTTTGTGTCTCCTGATAATGATATATAATTAGACTGTAGGTCAGTCGGTCAGACTCCTGATCTCTCTCCCCCTTCTCTGTCTCTCCCCCACTTTGCCGCTCTCCCTCTTTTTTTTTTTTTTTTTTAACTTTCACGCACAGACCTCTCCCCCAAGCCCTCTCCTCTGATCTCAACCATTCTTCCTTTGTATAAATAAACCTGAATTGTTGCGCTGTGTGTATGCGTGAGCAAAAGAGAGAGAAAGTTACGTTTTCTCTGTGTGCGTGCGCGCGCGCGCGTGTGTCAGGCTGTGTGATGACGTACAGGTACATTCCACCGCACCGGAAGTTTCTTCAGAGTAAAGTACTGTTGCTGTCTGGATTCAATTCTGTATAGCCCGCAACTCCTCGCACAATCGATGAAATCCAACAAATCACTTCTATAGACTTCATTTAAGTCTGTCGGCACAAGAAAAAGAGTGTATAAATATCATCAATAGGTTTGCACCATAATATGCTAAAAATGCCAAATGGTAATAAAAGAAGATCATCCCCCTTAAGTATCTGAACAATAACTCCTATTCAAGAGGAACAAAAATAAGAACGTGTCTAATTTTCAAAACGCTATAATTCATCTGTGGTATTTATTTTAATAAACTTGAACTTGAAAATGAATTACATTGTACAACACTATAATAAAATGGAATGGTCCTGAAAAATGAACTTATTTATTCCCCCTTGGGACCACATGGGCTCAGTTTATGTCAGTGTAATATGCCAGGGGCTCATACATTTTATTTTATAGTATATCGGTCATTTTCATGTAATTTGATCAATAACAGTAAAGACACTTGTAAAAAAAAAAAAAAAAAAATAAATCTTAATTTCGCTATTTTTTTATGCTGCCTTGGTTTTTATATGGGTAAATGTCTCCAATGCTGAAACAGCACGCTTTAAGTCCTATTTAAAAAAAAAGTTATTGATGATTTAAAATTGTAGACACTCATAGTAAAGGCAATCCTTACTGAGAGAGCAAATGGTTGTGGCCCATTGAAATACACTTCTTTTATAACAGTAAAGACAAAAATGCATAACAGTAAAGACATAAACAGCTTCATAAAGATCGTGTGAGTTGCACAATTTACGTGTTGCCCTTCAAACTCTGCAAATACGAATGCATAAATAAACCTAACGACTCATTAAATTCATTACACTCTTCTTGTCTTTATACAATTGTAATAATGGTAAAGACATTCAATAGCGCCGACTCGGGCTGGGCAATATGACCTAAAATCCATATCACGGTATAAATCGAATCCATTCACGGTAACAGTATGTATTAAACTTAAGTGTAAAAATTATAGTATTTATTTACAGAAATAAATAAAATAAATATTTAACACGTCACCATTCTTCTCACTAAATATATTTCCGAAGTTGCTATGGACATGAACATTTCACCAAATGTTGGAAACAACCCAAGTAATCCATACATACAAAGAAAGTACAACAAATAAGCTCAGAACTTAATTTATGTGTAATAATGTGAAATGACACAGGGAAAAAGTATTGAACATGCCAATTGGTATTAAATACTTTGTACAAAAGCCTTTGTTGGCAATGACAGCTTCAAGACGCCTCCTGTATAGACACACAAGCATTCTTCAAATCTTGAAGGTTCCGTGGTCTTCTTTTATGGACCTTGAGTTTCAGTTCTTTCCATAGATTTTTGATTGGATTCAAGTCAGGTGACATTCTAGCAGCTTTATTTTTTTTCTTTGAATCCAATTGAGAGTTTCCTTGGCACTATGTTTGTTGTTCAGCGAACTTTAAACGAGCTTTGACATGTTTTTTTTTTTTTCAGCAATGGGGTCTCGTGTGATGACCGTGCATACAGGCCATGGCGGCGGAGTACATTACTCACTGTTTTCCTTGTGACAACAGTACCTGCTAACTCCAGGTTTTTTTTAAGCTCTCCACAGGTGGTCCTTGGCTCTTAGACAAACTCTTCTGATTATTCTTTGCACTCCTCTGTCAGAAATCTTGCAAGGAGCACCTGATCGACGCAAATCTATCGTGGTATGATTGGCTTTCCACTTACGTATTATGGCCCCAGCCCTGCTCGCTGGAACATTCAGAAGCTTAAGATATGCGCCTGTAACCAATCCCATCGTTATGTTTTGCAACAATTAGTATGGTCTTGAGAGAGCTCTTTGCTCTTACCCATCATAAGATATGTCTTGACTCACACCTTGGCAATGAGACCTTTTTGGAGGCCATCAATTATGACTGAACCAGCTGATATTCATTTGCATTGAAAAGGGGCTGGATTGCTATTTGATTATTGATAGATTTAGGTTTTGTCTTAACTTTCAATGCCATTTTGCACCACTGTCATTTCACATTATGACAGACATCTTAATTTCTGATCTTATTTGTTGTACTTTCTTTGTATGTATGAATTAGTTGGGTTGTTCCCAAAATCTGGTGAAATTTCCAGGTCAACAGCACCTTTGGAAGTATATTTAGTGGGAACAGGATATCCCTGTACTTGGGCGCATTCATCTTTCCTTCCATTGCAACCAGTTGTCCTTGTCCCTGCATCTGAAAAACACCCCCACAGCATGATGCTGCCACCACCATGCTTCACCGTTGAGACTGTATTGGACAGGGGATGAGCAGTGCCTTGTTTTCTTCACACATACTGCTTAGAATTGAGGCCAAAAAGTTCTATCTTGGTCTCATCAGACCAGAGAATCTTATTTCTCGCCATCTTGGAGTGCCTTCAGGTGTTTTTTTTTTAACAAACTTCGTGCGGGCTTTCATGTGTCTTGCACTGAGGAGAGGCTTCCGTCGGGCCACTCTGCCATAAAGCCCCGACTGGTGGAGGACTGCAGTTATGGTTGACTTTCGAGAACTTTCTCCCCTCTGCATCTCTGGAGCTCAGCCACAGTGTTCTTTGAGTTCTTCTTTACCTCTGTCACCAAGGCTCTTCTCCCCTGATTGCTCAGTTTGGGCGGACAGCCAGCTCTCGGAAGGGTTCTGGTCATCCCAAACGTCTTCCATTTAAGGATTATGGAGGCCACTGTGCTCTGAGGAACCTAAAGTGCAGCAGAAATGTTTTTGTAACCTTGGCCAGATCTGTGCCTTGCCAGAATTCTGTCTCTGAGCTCTTCAGGCAGTTCCTTTGACCTCATGATTCTTATTTGCTCTGACATGTACTGTGAGCTGTCAGGTCTTATATAGACAGGTGTGTGGCTTTCCTAATCAAGTTCAATCAGTATAATCAAACACAGCTTGACTCCAATGACGGTGTAGAACCATCTCAAGGATGATCAGAAGAAATGGACAGCACCCGAGTTAAATATGAGTGTCACAGCAAAGGGTCTGCATACTTACGGCTGTGTGATATTTGAGTTTTTCTTTTTCAATAAATCTGCAAAAATTTCAACAATTCAGTTTTTTTCTGTCAATATGGGGTGCTGTGTGTACATTGATGAGGAAAAAATGAAGTTAAATTATTTTAACAAATGGCTGCAATATAAGAGTTAAAAGTTTAAGGGGGTCTCAAAATACTTTCCGTACCCACTGTATATGCCGGCGCAGTGGGAACTGGTTTGCACATCTGCCTCACATTTCTGGGAACCGGGCCCGGTTCAAATCCCGGCCCCGCCTGTGTGGAGTCGGCATGTTCTCCTCGTGCCTGAGTGGACTTCTCTGGGGACTCCGGTTTCCTCGCACATGCCAAAAACACGTAACATATTACGTATTATTTGTCTTAACACGATGGACGACTGGTTAGCACATTTGCCTCACAGTTCTGAGGACCTGGGTTCAAATCCGGCCTCGCCCGTGTGGAGTTTGCATGTTCTCCTCGTGCTTGCGTGGGTTTTCTCCGGGTACTCTGGTTTCCTCCCACATCCCAAAAACATGCATGGTAGGTTAATTGAAGACTCTAAATTGCCCGTAGGTGTGAATGTGAGTTCAAATGGTTGTTTGTTTCTATGTGCCCTGCGATTGGCAGGTGACCAGTTCAGGGTGTACCCTGCCTCTCTCCCAAAGATAGCTGATATAATAGAAAATAAAAGTTGCACTATGTTAAGGTTGCAGAGTAAAAGAGAGTGCAGTAAAAGCAAATCACTGAGTCAAGGACTTGCTGTGCTTACTGTGTAGAAGTTGTTTGTTTTGTATGTTAGTTTGAAAAAGGGCAGCATGGTGAAAATGCCATCACACCGGTCATTGTGTTAATACAGTATATGATCAAACCAAATAAATTAAAGATAACATTTAACGTTTATTTTGAACCCTACAAGCTTTATAAAAAGTGAAGTTATGTCAGTCGTGTTATAAAATTCCTTTCTGTAATGTCAATTAGGTTTGCCATGTTACTGCAACATCTCAGTTCTCATTTATTTTGATAATCTGTAGAATTTACAGAATGTTATGTAAAACTAATGTTATTAGGGGTATTAGGGGTAGGATCTCGGCTCAGGTCCTCCTGTGTTGAGTTTGCATGCCATTCTGTGCGTTCATGGGTTTTCTCCGGGTATATGCCGACTTCCTCTCAAATTCCCCCAAAATGCATTCTAGGTTAATTGAAGACTATACAGTCCACAGGGGCCACAATCCTGGACTCACAAGCTGGTTTGGGTCGAGTTCTCGCACAATTCTCTCCCCTCTGCATCCACTGGTCTATCGCCTTTTCACATTGTGCATGGTTACCAACCATCTCTGTTTCCTGCCATAGCCCCAGAATCCACGGTTCCATCTGCATTGATCTTGGTGAGACGCTGCAGGAGGACCTGGGAGCGAGCCCGCCAAATGCTGCTACGTCAAGGACGGTCCTACAAGACCGCAGCAGACCGTAGGAGGACACCGGCCCTGAACTACAAAGTGGGTCAGCGAGTCTGGCGCTCCACCAACCATATTCCACTCCAGGTGGAGTCCCGGAAGCTCGCTACCAGGTTCGTTGGGCCCTTCCCCATCACAAAGGTCATCAACCCTGTCACTATGAAGCTTAGGCTCCCAAGGTCGATGCGAGTCCACCCTGCATTTCACATCAGCCTGCTCAAGCCCGCCCTGAAGTCCCCTCTGTTCCCGCCTTCCAGGCATCATCCTACCCCCCCCCCCCCCCCCCCGTTTCGTGGACGGGGGCCCTGTCTTCACGGTGAGGCGGCTGTTGTCGTCTCGTCGGAGGGGGAGGGGGTTTCACCGACTCATAGTAAGCCTCGACCCTGTTCTGATTATTGACCTTGCCTTTTTGTCTCACGTTTTTTGGATACTGTTGCCTTTTCGGATTACCTGCCTGTGTACCGACATCTGCCTGTTTATTAAACCTCTCTCTTTGAAACTGGCCATTTGAATTGGAGTTGTGCATTTTGGGTGCTGTCCTTTGTTCTGTTCATGACAAAAACAAGATGTAATGAGAGAAGCTGGAATTAGAGCAGTAGGAGATGGAAGAAGATGACTTGTTCTGGCGACCCCTGAATTGATTTAAGTCGAATGGGAAAGATGTCATGTGTTCATGTGAAGAGACTCAACTCCAAGGTACACAGTAATCTTTCTGATGAATCTTTGCCACCTCGTCGCGAGGCTACCACACATCACCAAAGTCCTTACATAAACATAAAACATTCAGTTAGTTGTTTTACTGTACATACTTTAAATCATTTGTGCCGTTACTGTGGATGTAAAACGTTTGACACCCGTTTTAAAATTCCAGCTTTTTATGATGTAAAAAAAAAATATTTTGGCACATAAATTCCATGCTTCCACAGGAAAGAGGAATATGAAGAGGAATTTCACCTTTCAGCACGACAACAACCCAAAGCATACATCCGAATCAACAAAATAGGTGGCTTCACCAGATAAAATAGCCCATCCGGAGCAGTATTTTTGTTGATGAAAAATTTCATCATAGTTTTTGTCAACAACTTTTTTATTTCTGAGTAATAGGAGATAACTAAATATGAATGCCTTTACCGTACGAGGACTGAGGCAAGGATGAAATGGATGAATGAATGAATGAATTAAATACAATTAATTAATAAAAACAAGACCAAAATGTTTGCCAGAGACTAGATCCAATCAGAACAAATTTTTGGTAAGGAAGTTATGTCGTACAAACTTTGAGCCAGAGGTGTCAAACGATGTCTATGATTAATGCATTTGACTCGCTTACTACCGTTTTTATGGCGCTCTGCTTTTTGTCAGGTCGTCGTTAACCTTAGGTTTTAAAAGTAACAAGCTCATTTTTAAAAAGTAAGGAGTAGAACGTACAGATACTTGTGTTTAAAAAGTAAGGAGTAAAAGTCAAAAATCGCCAGAAAAATAAATACTCACGTACAGATACCTGAAAAATTCTGAAAAAATTGTATCACCACTTTCGTACATCCCACCTCTACTTTGAGCGTACCTAAATAAATATTTTAAAATAGTTTTAAAAGATTGCAAATATATTCAACTTAAGTTAAATACAACTGAATTTATTTATCAAATATAATGTACTGGATTAAGCCCAAATAAAGCTTCAGCCACTGTAACATTATGAGTTTTGAACAATCAGTGATTCTGTCATGTAGAGGGAGCCTCCATATCACTTGTGGTACTTGTGCCACACTTTGAGAACCGCTGACCTAGGTGAATGTAATGACTTTCAGAAATGATGGGAAAGTTTACATATTAATCTTTTTATTTTATTTTAGTCTCCTAAATCTATCGCAGCTTTTGTCAACTATAATCTTACGGAATTTTGTCAACTAAAACTAGACTAAAACATGGTAAATAATTACTAAAACTAAATAGCATTTTAGTCAAAAGACTTTGAGTAAAACTAAATAAAAAATTGGTGTCAAAATTAACACTGATCCGGAGCGCTGACCCAAAAACACACAAAAATATCTGTGCGGTTGGATGATGAGATCTCCCTCCCAGTCTGAACGATTTGGAGTATAGTTGGCCTTGAACTTCATTATTCATGTAGTTCAGACTGAAGGTGGAAAAAGTTCTGAAGTGATTCATCGTTCACAAAACCTATCATTATAACAAGGTTGTGCTCCCTTTTTACAAGCACCAACCTTTTAATCATGAACATAAAATGATTCAATTCATCATCATTACTATCGTGGAATACTAAGGGTTCACAATAGCAACAGAAATCACCACTAGTAGTAAGCAGCTATCATTATGGAAAACCTGAACTACATCATGATAAATGGATCGCATCAGCCTTGTGTGTAGGCAATTATGAGATCATTAAGGAGTAGTCCAAACTATGTTTAGAGTTTCCAGAAGCCTATTTGTTCCATATTTACTTGAAAAAAAAATGCAATATAGTATGTAAAATAATGCAGGATGTGTTATACGCAATCTTCATTATTGAGAATTCACTCCTCAGTTAAAAGAATGTTATCTATACATCATGAACTGTCTAACACAGTGTGTGTGTGTGTCTGTCTGTGTGCATGTGTGCGTGCGTGTGCATGCATGCGTGTGTGTGTGTGTGTGTGTGTGTGTGCGCGCGCGCGTTGGAGTAGGTCATCAGTATGTTTCCTGGTTTCCATATGGCAGCATTTACAGTATAAACTCACAGCTTGGAATAGCTGGCACTTACACTCAGAGGTGTGTGGACAGAGGCGCCAACAGAGATTTTGGGCCTCATGAAAAGATATTAAATTGAGCCCCATCACTGAAGGCCAAACCAGTGTAATTTCTTTAACCACATCTTAAAAACTTAATGTGCGAATCATACTTTTGCACATCAAACAGTTTTGACAAATTGTGCCTACTGCGATGATTAAAGTTATCTGGATCAGCAAACTCTCAAACACTCAAAATCTCTTTCAGTGTGTCACTTAAGTCACTTAAAAAGTGTATTTTGGGAATCTAACACCAGAAGTGAATAGGTACAAATGCACAAATAATAAATTGCTACAAATGTAATATATGCGGATGATTCCCCCTATTTTGGGAAAGGGGGTGGGGGGGTAGGGGGAAATCACATGGAGCCAAGTCACGTGACTAGGGGTTACTCCAGCAAGGCGATGTTCTTTTTGGGCAGGAACTGTCAGATGCTCAGGGCATTGTGAGCAGGCACGTTATCATGGTGAATCAGCCACAAGTTGTCCTGCCACAACTCTCACCTGTCCACTGCAGGATCTCTGTAGATGTGCTAGTTTATCATCAGGCCCACATTGAAGGGAAAAGCTACTGTAGTAGTTTTTAGTTTGTGTCTGAAACATACCTTCTGAGACATCAGTCCTTAAACCTTTCTGACAGAGTCTGTATAAATAATATTGTTAGTCAATGATGAATAAGTAACAGTGGTACACAAACGTATTAATCTTCACCTCTGCCTCTTGTTACCCTAATAAAACATAGATGAATATAAACCCAACCAGTTCAGGGTGTACCCCGCCTCCTGCCCGATGACAGCTGGGATAGGCTCCAGCACGCCCGCGACCCTAGTGAGGAGAAGCGGCTCAGAAAATGGATGGATGGATGGATGAATATAAACCATCCACAATAAGTATAGTAGTGTAGCGAGGATGCCCTGACGGAACAAATGGCACCCAGCAACTCACAATCTCTGAATGTTCTGCATTCGTCCAAGACGCCCTGCTGTGACAGCCGGCCACAATTTATCTCACCCGGACGCTAAATGAATTAGCAGCCTTTCTGTAGAATCCTTATCAAAGCTGAGGCACAGAACATGTTGTTTCACCCCCAGTCGCTCTGAAGACTCTCACTGACAAAGACTTGTCTCTGCTCATCAACAAAAGACCATTTGGCCCTTCGGGTCTGGGACAATTGGTGGATCACAAGCGACACCCGAATGCGATGGAGAGTTACTGCACTCTACGATTAAGAGTTACTCTAAACATAGCTTCACCGAATGTGAATTTTGTTTGACATTTTAAGAACTTTGCATGAATGCTCCCAGTGTACCAACACACCAAGGTCACTAGTGATTGTATTTCTTCGAATTTAAATGTCTGATGTCAAATCTGTTTGTCAACTGAACCGGATGAGACGTTTCACCCCACACAACATAAATGCCACATTGCAAATACTAAATGCTCTCAGCACCCACATAAAATGTAAACACTCATTACATGGATTAGACAGGGTGTTCGTGACAATGCAAAACTATAAACTGGTTTCCTTATCTTAGATCCAATAATTAATATTTTATTTCCACTGGTTTAAAACCACAAATAATCCTAGGATGAAAAGTAGTACTAAGAGGTGCGGTCTATCTCCCTTTTGGACCCTCTCTCTTTTGTGCATAAAAGGCCGGAGCCCCTTTAGAGGCTTGCTCTCGCTCGCTCGTTCACCTTGCATATGGTCAGCGAACCTCGTCCCCCACCACGAGGCAGGGAGACGCACTCCTCAACGGAACACAGAGGGCAAGAAGCGCTCCACCACGCCCCGCAACCACACTTTGGTGCATGTGGGGTACCTTTGATAGATCCGTTCAGGAGGAGGTGCGGCCCAAGTTCGCTAGTGCTTGAGCCTATCTCAGCTATCTTCGGGTGAGAGGCGGGTACACCCTGAACTGGTCGCCAGACAAAAACAGGGCACGTAGAAACAAACAACCATTCGCACTCACATTCACACCTACGGCAATTTAGACTCTTCAATCAACCTACTATGCATGTTTTGGGATGTGCGAAGAAACCCACGCAGGCACGGGGAGAACATGCAAACTCCACACAGGCGGGGCCTGGATTTGAACCGCAGTTTGTTTAACTAATCATAATTAAATTGAATTTATTTATCCAAGTTAAATAAGTTAATTTGTTGAATTCGTTGAAATGTCAAATTTAGTGAACAAGCTGATTCGTTTAGTAAATTGCCAACCTCATGTAGCAATTTTAAGTTGATCAAATACATTTTGTGTGCATAATTTGACGGCGTAAACAATTTTGCTCCATTTGGTCACTGCTTCTATGCACGTTCTCAAACATCTTTAAAGTTATCTGATAAACCCTCACACCATAATTTGCGACGGCTATTTTATTTTTAACAATTAATTACACTGCTTATATTGTGCCTCAAGTCCAAATTAGATCCACCGCTGAAACGAGCTCACAATACTAACAATTCAGTTGTGTATCACGTACAGCTACTGCACATGCAATGCAATCATGGCGGAACTTTCAGAAAGTCCCAGGCAATACGACAATCTTGACACACTAGAAGAGCTCGTCAGTAACTTAACTAATGACCTTGTCCCAGGTTATGGAGAATCTGTCAAAGATGTTAGCCTTGAAGTCCTCAATGACAACATTGCACAACTTATGAGTGACGCCGAGCACAAAACCCTAAAAGATAAAAATCTCCCTCGATCGCTTGGTTGCATGGTGCTGATCTTGGTTTCCCAACTAAAGTGGCGAAACCTAAAGGACGCTCAGTTGAAGCGCAGACTGGACAGCATAAACAAGTCCAGTTAACTGCACAACTGACCAAAACCATCGCACGTTTGAACTTAAAATGCAATGTGATGATGTGGAGGCTCGGATAGCCCACCTAACTGCTGCAGCTAAGGCATTTTAGACCACTGCTATACTCACTGTCGGCGAACTGGGACGATGATAAAGTAACCCAGGCCCCTACCTCTAGCGAATTAACTTCCAGCGATCAACAAAAACAGCTACATGACGCTGATGCCGAGATTGCTCACTTAAAAGCTAAATTGGTAGAATTAGCCGACCGACCGTCTAATGACCAAGTGCTTGGATTACGTGTGGAAAATAAGCAAGCAACTATGCGTCAAGCTTCCGGTGACATCCAGCGGGTCACCGAACGCACCGAAACTCTCAAAGTAGAACGTTCCAAGGAGATGGAACAGTCCTACGAGCTCAAGACACAGATGGCAGTCCTGGAGACGGAGCTGTTCCGCCTCCAGCAACACCTCCAGGACCAAGAGAAGTGAGCCCATGTCAGCAATTAGCTCGACAGTTGTCCGCCAACTCTCTGACTCATCCCATCGCTCTGACCCCTGCTGCAGACAACCAGGGCCCTCCCTTGCCCGAAATGTCACAGAGCCCTACGAAACATCTCCAACCTTTGGGCTGGAACCCACATTCAGGGGGCGCTGTGCGACCCCCTCGCGGGTGGTGGCCCCACCAGTCCCAGCTTCCCTTTTTGACTCCCCCGCGACTCTTAACCCAGCGCACCTCCAGGTATGACTCTAAAAGACTTGGACAAAGTTTCGCACAACATTCCGAGGTTTGAACCTAAACCAAACGGGTCAAATTTCACCTTAAACGATTCTCTTCCGCTACTACTGACAATAGATTGTCTAGCTGAGAATTAAGTAGCTTAATTGAACGACAACCGGCTCATGTACTGGCCGATTATCCGGCTCTCTGCCAAGCATTGTCTCAAGAATTTGATGATTCAGAGGCCGCAACTGGCTTATCTGCAGCCCTCACAGTTCAACAGGGGAGACTTGAGGCACCACAAGCTTATTACTGCCAGTTGCGTCCTTCGGAAATTTAAATATAAATATGGAAGAGGACAAAAATTTCAAAATACTTTTTGTCGAAAACCTACATCCAAACACCACCCACCAGCTCGGTGTGGCGGCGTGCCCGTGCACAATGTCCAGTGCCCAACTGCGCGAACAGGCCGCTAAAGGTTTCGCTAAACTTAAACACCCTCCCTCTCAAGCACAAGACTCGGGCGTCTTCTTCACAAACGTACCACCCCAGATGGAATTAGAGGGAGCTACGTGCGACACGCGTGCGACAGACACACAATGTTCTGGCGATGCTAAACCTGACAACCAAAAGAGGTCGTTTAATCCATACAACCAATCTCGGCTCACGTATATCGATGGTCCTCGTAACCAAAGCCAATCCAATGATAAATCAAAATCATGGAATAACCGTAATTCTAATTCGCGCCAAGACGACATGTGGCAACAGGGTACACGCAATGACCAACCTAAATCTGACTCGTCAAACCGAGACCCTAAAACGACGAGTGACATCCCAAACTAACAGCTCCCAAAGGGAATTTAGTACCGAGGCAGAAGAGTTATTTGTGGTGCTCCGCAGCCTGTCCAAAGACAAAAAGCGGGACCCATCATTGTGACTAGGCCTGACTGAGTCGAACAGAGCCACAGAGGATGCGATAGGTCAACCGGGGAACCTCCGTTGTTCCCCTAATGACCTGTCCAATCCCTCTGTGACACCAGACGAGCCCACGACGACCTCACCTTGCCATAACCTTAGCGGACCACTTTGTGACAACCAATCCCCAGACTCCTCTCATGACGTCCTAATCGTTCGACAAGACCCAGACGAGGCCCCTGACTTTCAGAATCAGAATGAGAATCAGAATCATCTTTATTTGCATATTTAAAATATGGGACCTTTAAAAAAAAAAAATTAGCACTGAATGGCTGTACTCTGTTTCAGATTTTGGTTTTACCTGTGAAGACCACATTTATACTCTATAGTGTTGTAACCAACCATTTTTTCAGAATCAGAATCATCTTTATTTGCCAAGTATGTCCAAAAAACACACAAGGAATGTGTCTCCGGTAGTTGGAGCCGCTCTAGTACGACAACAGACAGTCAATTGACAGAGAACACTTTTGAGACATAAAGATATTGACCAAAAAACAAAAACAAAAAAAAAAACAGTCACTGAGCAGTAAAGGGTTGCTCGTTATCTGGTAATCTGGTAATGCCGGTACATTTATTTATTTATTTATTGACAATTGTGCAAAAAGATGCAGAGTGCTCTAGCACTTAGAGCAGTTCAAATGACTAATATTGCAATAGTCCGGTGCAATGACCATTGTGCAAAGGGCGCCGAGACTTCAAGGAGTGTATGCGGTTTAAAGTGACGAGTAGTGTGATAATCTGGGACAATGTTGGTTGTGCAAATGTTGCAGATACTCCTCAATCAGTGTGCAAATGAAGCAGATGCTACTCTAGTATGAGTGGCCAGTATTGGTCAACAACAGATATGCAAATAGTGCAGCGTGACGAGACAACTACAGTGAGTGCACGAGTAATGTATAATTGGCCCCACAGAAATGTGACGACAAACTCAAGTCAAAAAATTGCCAGCATGTTGTAATGGAATTGTAGGTTAGGTGTTTAAGAAGTTGATCACAAGAGGGAAGAAGCTGTTGGAATGTCTGCTAGGTGTAGTTTGCATTGATCTGTAGCACCTACCTGAGGGAAGGAGCTGGAAGAGCTGGTGACCGGGATGCAGAGGGTCCGAGAGGGTTTTGCACGCTCTTGTCTTAGTTCTAGCAGCGTGCAAGTCCTCAAGGGTGGGTAGGGGGGTACCGACAATCCTTGCAGCAGTTTTGATTGTCTGTAGCAGTCAGAGTTTGTCCTTTTTTGTAGCAGCACCAAACCAGACTGTGATGGAAGAACACAGGACTGATTCGATGACCGCTGTGTAGAACAGCCTGAGCAGCTTCTGTGGCAGGCCGTGCTTTCTCAGAAGCTGCAGGAAGTACATCCTCTGCTGGGCCTTTTTGAGGACGGAGTTGATGTTGGTCGCCCACTTCAGGTCCTGAGAGACTGTAATTCCCAGGAACTTGAAGGTCTCGACGGTTGACACAAGGCAGCTGGACAACGTGAGGGGCAGCTGTGGCGAAGGATGCCTCCCGAAGTCCACGATCATCTCTACAGTCTTGAGCGTGTTCAGCTCCAGGTTGTGTCGGCCGGACCACAGCTCCAGCTGCTCCACTTCCTGTCGATATGCAGACTCGTCACCGTCCTTGATGAGGCCGATGACAGTGGTGTCATCTGCAAACTTCAAGAGTTTGACAGTCGGGTGTGCTGAGGTGCAGTCGTTCGTGTAGAGAGAGAAGAGCAGCGGAGAGAGGACACAAGCTTGGGGCGCCCCAGTGCTGATGCTGCGTGTGGATGAGGTGGCCTCCCCCAGCCTGACCTGCTGTGTCCTGCCCGTCAGAAAGCTGTAAATCCACTGGCAGATGGCAGGTGAGACGCTGAGCTGGAGAAGCTTGGATGAAAAGAGTTCAGGGATGATGGTGTTGAACGCTGAGCTGAAGTCCACGAACAGGATCCTCAGGTAGGTCCCTGCACTGTCGAGGTGTTCTAGGATGAAGTGCAGTCCCATGTTGACTGCATCATCCGCAGACCTGTTCGCTTGCTGGGCAAACTGCAGGGGGTCCAGCAGGGGAACTGTGACGCTCTTGAGGTGGTCCAGAACGAGACGTTCAAAGGACTTCATGACCACAGATGTTAAGGCGACAGGCCTTTAGTCATTTAGACCCGAGATTGCAGGTTTCTTGAGGACTGGAATGATGGTGGAGCGTTTGAAACAGGATGGTACTTCGCACAGTTACAGAGATCTATTGAAGATCTGAGTGAAGACTGGCGCGAGCTGGTCCGCGCAGACTCTGAGGCAGGATGGGGACACATGGTCTGGGCCTGCCGCTTTGTTAATCTTTTGTTGTTTGAAGATGCGTCTCACATCCTGTTCATGGATCGTTAACGCAGAAGTCAGAGGTGTGATTGTGGTCAGGGGCGCGGCCGGATGGGTGGGTGTGAAAGTGTCCTTTTCAAATCTGCAGTAGAAGGTATTCAAGTCGTTGGCTCGTGTGCTATTGTTCTCAGCTTGGGGGGATCGTCACTTGTAATTAGTCAGCGATTGGAATGCATGCCAGACTGATTTAGAGTCGTTAGCGCTAAACTGTTTTTCCAACTTTGCTGCATAGGTCCTCTTTGCAATGTTAATTTCTTTAGTCAGCTGGTTTCTAGCTCGATTATAGAGGGCCCTGTCCCTGCTCTGATATGCGTCCTCCTTAGCTTGGCGAAGCTGCTTAAGTTTAGCAGTGAACCACGGCTTGTTGTTGTTGAATGTGCGAAATGACTTTGTTGGTACACACACATCTTCACAGAAACTGATATAGGATGTAACAGTGTCAGTATATTCATCCAGGCTGCCAGCTGAATTTTCAAAAACACTCCAGTCTGTGCAGTCTAAACAGCTTTGCAGTTCCATCTTTGCTTCATTGGTCCACTTTTTCACTGGTTTCACTGTAGGCTTCGCGCATTTAAGTTCTTGCCTGTACGTCGGTATTAAGTGAATTAAGCAGTGATCAGACGAGCCCAGGGCTGCACGAGGTATAGCACGGTATGCGTTTTTTAGCGTAGTATAGCAGTGGTCTAAAATGTTACTTTACTGGTAGGACAGTCAATGTGCTGCTTGTATTTAGGGAGTTTGTGGTTGAGTTTAGCTTTGTTAAAGTCCCCGAGAATAATGAGGGGTGAGTCCGGGTGGTTTTTTTCAATGTCGTTGACTTGTTCGGCGAGCGTTAGCAGTGCAGCTTTCGTGTTAGCTTGAGGCGGGATGTACACGCCAGCCAGGATGAATTAAGCGAACTCACGCGGTGAGTAGAATGGCTTACAGTTCAAAAACAGCGACTCCAAATGCGGGCTGCAGTGTGTGCTGAGCCATTTTACACCATTTTTCGTTGATATAGAAGCAAATCCCGCTGCCCTTTGTTGTCCCCGATGATTCCATGTCGCGGTCTGCTCGATGAATATGGAAGCCGGGAAGTATGACGGGTACAGCATCGCAAAGGCAAGTCTCCGTAAAGCACATGGCGGCGGAACGTCCGAAGTCTTTACTGGTCTTTAACAGAAGATGAAACTTGTCCATTTTGGACAAGCTTCATCTTAGGGAGCGTACATTCGCGAGGTGGATCGACGGGAACGCCAATCTGTGACCTCTCTTGCGGAGTTTCACTCTGATGCCGTGTCACTTCCCTCTGTGGAATCGCTTCCGCCTCCATGCGCCGAAAACCGCGGACACCGCCCCGGTAAGTAACTCGGGGAAAAAACTGAGCGGATTTCGTGACATTACGCTACTGAATAACGTTCTGCCACTCCGTCAGCTTTTGAGCGAACTAACAGCGAAAGGTACTTCTCGGAAGTTCTATTGTTATACTCGAGCATGAACTTATCCGCGAAGCCCCGTTATGTTGCACGCTAAGTTCAATCAGCTTCTGACATTGCTATAAGCCGGTGGCCGTGACCTACAACTACAACGCTACGCACTAACTATTTGCGCATTTTCAGTGACAGACACCGAACTAAACACCATAACATTGTTCCACTGGACAATTGGCTCCATGACGTTAGTCCATTCGGTCTATGTGTCTCTAGTTGAATCCGCCCCTCTGCTCATCGGTCAAGGCCTGCTTTGCCGCTTCAAGCCACTAATTGATGTTGAAGGACGACTTTTTCTTTTTTCCTTGGTCCTTCGCGTGTTCGTAGAATTTTGGGTGGTGAGAATGTTGGTAAATCAGAAGCTGGAGATGAACTTGTTTACTCGAGGTTTTAATGCAGAATATTCTGGGCACACATGCAGTACAGACAAAGGCTGCAGTCCTACAAGAGTGCGAAGAAGTAAACCGAGGCAAGTCTTTTATACTTTTTAACAGGGTGGTAACCGAAACTGTTGCAGCTGCCAGTGATTTTCCACTGAAGAGATATTTGTCGTTAAAACCGGTTCTAGCTGGTTTGAGCAGACTAAGTCAGACCTGTTGGGTGCATCTGTAGTCTTTCTAAAGAACAAGTTATCAGTTGCACAAGGTTACATGAGGTTATAAAAAAACGCTTAAACATGACTATATATGGGCAAGGCATAGCATACAATGTTATACAGTCTTCAATCCCCCTTTCGGACGCGAAAGAGTCCGACATACAAAAGCAATGACAACAAAAATTTGCAAAGGAAATGAAAGGTCACATAATGAAAATTTGCATCCCTCCTTTGGTTGGTACAGTGTTTTTAAAACCCTTTAAAGACTTTAGCGGAATATCAACAGCGGTAGTTGTGTTTGGAGGAACCGTCACAGTCACTGAGTTGTTGTAGGTCCAGGACAGGATCCAGGGAGTCACCGAAGGGATCACACTTCGTTTGGCGTGCTTTGTTTCATTTTCATTCAGCATTGGTCCAGGGGGTTCGCAGAGATGCCAGATCAGCAGCAGAGTCAGGATGAGGAAGGTGGTTGTTGCCCAGCTACAGGAGAACTGCTGCATCCAACGGTGGTCCATCTTCAAGTGGCCTGTTGGTGTTGTTGCTGGAGTGCGCAGTCAGCCTCTTCAGGACCTTGGGCTTAGACTACCTGGTCCCAGGTTGATTCACCGGGATAATTCTTCCCGTATACCGTGAAATCAACCTTTTGAACAAACGATGTCCTCAGTTAGAGCCCGTTGGCTCGCAGCTTTCCGGCGAGTGAACGTCAGGAGGCGAGATGGCAGATCACGCTGGGGTCCTTGCCGGCCTGGTGGAGGATATGTGGTACCACGTGTCCCCCTTTCCGTGGAGGCGTACTGCAGATGACGTCCTCCCGGTGACCTTGTGAGGACCTGTCCACCTAGGTTCGGACCACTTTCGTTTAATCACCTTCAACCACACAAATTCACAATCATTCATTATCAGAGGAGCATCAGATTGTCTTTCGGTTAGGAGGGAAAAAGTGAATGTCAATTGCTTGAGTTCCGGTGGGCCCGGAACTTGTGAGTTCTCCAGTGGGGCTGTTGGAGCTGGAAATGGTCGGTTAGTATGACATTCAAATGGAGTCCATCCCTTAGCCGAATTTAATGACATTCTCACATTCATTAGCGCCAGATGAAGCGCTTGTAGCCAATTGAGATTGGAAGTAGCCAATGCCTTAGCTAGTTTTTCTTTGATATTTCTGTTCATTCTTTCCACCTGTCCTTGGGACTGTGGGTGGTACACTGAGCCAAACATGTGTTTTAGTCCTAGTGCTTTCTCAACTTCCTGCAAGTGCTTGTTTTTGAAATATGTCCCATTGTCTGACCGAATTTTCTTGGGAAAACCATCTGCTGGAATGTAGTGGTTAATCAAGTGCTTAATCACCACATTCGCTGTTTCTGACTTACAGGGATAGGCTTCTGGCCAGCCAGAGAAGGAATCCACTATGACCAGTAAGTACCTGTATCCTGACACTGGTTTGATCATGTCAGTGAAATCCATTGAAACCACCTGCCCAGGAGCAGTCACGTCCGGATCGTGAGTGCCCTGTGGAGGCTTCGTAGTAGGCATACTGTTATACCTACTGCAAACACTGCAGTCCTGCAGCTCGCTCTTAACTATTGTTCTCATGAAAGGATCCCACCAGGTGTGGAGTCGTCTCAGTGTTTCTTCCACACCTACATGGCATACTCCATGGGCTTCACTTATCAACACCTTTAACTGTTTCTGAGGTGGAATACATTTGTTGTCTTTTTTCCAAATCCCTGTTTCATCCTTTTCTCCACCTTTTGTTTTCCACATGCTTTTCTCTTCTGGACTCGCCTGCTCTTGCCACACTCGAACTGTCTCTGTTGTCACTTCCTGTCTTTCTTTCAACTCTCCTTCACTTACAATCAATTGTAGCGTCGGGTGATAACCAGCTGCATCCTTTGCCGCTTTGTCTGCCGCATCATTTCCTGCTGATACAAAATCATTCTTTTTAGCGTGACCTTTACACTTTATTACTGCCACTGGTTTTGGCAACATCAACACTTCTCTTAGCATTAATATATCTTGATGATGCTTAATGGGAGTTCCTGTTGCTGTCACAAAATCATTCCTTTGCCATTCTGCCATTGCTATATGTATGACCACATGAGCGTATGCAGAGTCAGTGTAGATGTTTGCAATTTTCCCTTGTGCCAGGTTCAATGCTGTCGTTACGGCTACTATTTCTGCTCGTTGGGCTGATTGCAGCCCTGTTAGTCTTTCTGCTACCAATGTTTCAAAACCTGTGTCTGTCATTTGTGTTACAGTAAATCCCGATTGTAGTCCCTGATTTCCTTTGAAACAACATCCGTCGGTAAATAACGTCATGTCTGGATTGTCTAAGGGTGTGTCATAGAGGTCGTCTCTGAGCGAGTTCTCTTCCACAATTTGTTGAGTACAACGTGTGGTTGCCCTTCTAGGAACCCTTCAGCCATGTTTATTCCTTTGTGAGTGAATAAAATGTGGGGTTGTGTCAATACAGATTCGATCTTTCTCTGACGTTATCCTGTCATGGTGAATACTTGGCTAGTCACGTACTGCACTGTACTGTGTGAGGTGCGTACTGTCAACGGGTGGTGTAGAACAATGGGAGATGTTTTCTGGATGAGGCGGGCTAAGGCTGAAGCAAATGCTGCTCAAAGAGGGTGTCGTTGTTCATATTTTTCGAGAGGAGTTGAGGCGTACAAACAAACTTGTCTTTCTCCTGTATCCCCCTTCTGATAAAGGACAGCAGAAACACTGCTGGCCTTTTCAGACGCGTCGAGATAGAACATCTTGTTGTAGTCAGGAATAGCGAGCGCATCGTCTGAGGACAGAAATTGTTTTAGCTGAATAAAAGAGTCTTCAGCGTGGGAAAGGTTTCTCATTCCTTGGGCGTTGACCATTTGCCTAAGAGGATAAGTCAATTCGGCAAAGTCAGGGACATGGTGTCTGGAGTCATTGCAAAGTCCCAGAAAGGCAAGCATTTGTTTGACACTTGTAGGTTTTGGATGGTGTAGTATGTCATCTTTGTGCGATGGAGACATGCCAGTACCTTGTCTCGAGATAAGACGACCCAAGAAAGAGACCTGAGGCCGTGCTATCTGGAGCTTGTTTTTGGAGCACTTAAAGCCAACCGAAGCCAAATGGTTCAAAAGAAGCTGTGTTGCCTGGAGACATGAGGACTCAGAAGGCGCTGCCAACAAAAGATCATCCACATACTGGATCAAGAGCACTCCTGATGGGAGCTGTAGCGGAGACAGCAGCTGTCGAAGATGATCATTGAAGAGTCCTGGTGATAGAACAAAACCTTGAGGCAGTCTGTTGTAAGAATAACATTCACCATTCCAAGTAAAGGAAAAGTACTTTTTCATCGAAGGATCAAGTAGAATGCAGAAAAAAGCATTGGCAAGATCGATGCAGGTGAAGTGGGTGTGTGATGGTGAGATTTGCGACAGAGCCAAATGAGGGTTGGGGACCGGCAAGGTGGGAGTCATTACAGCGGCATTAATGGCTCTTAGATCATGTACCATACGAAATTTGCCTGTGTTTCTCTTTTCGACAGGTAAAATAGGTGTGTTGTAGGCAGACCTTTCAATTTTGCAAAGTACCCCTGCTTTTAGCAGCCCATCAATGGTCTCAGAAATGCCAATCCGCCCTGCTTCTTTCATTGGATACTGTGGTACCCAAATGGGCTCAGCTTTCATTTAGAATTTAACGGGTGTGACATCACTAAGTCCCACATCAGTTGGATCTGTTGACCATAATTGCAAGGGCAAGGATTGCATCATAGCTCCCGCAAACTCACTATCCGATGTTTCCCTTCCGTGATGCCTGTCTAAGAGTTGGTGTTCCAAAACGGAAGTAGGCGTGAATGAGTCAGATTGAATCCAGTATGCATCGAGAGATTTGGAATACAATAATGTCGTATGGAATGTCGGTTGCCAATCGGTGGCCTCTGTGCATGCCAAAACAAAAGGTCCCAGATCTTTCGCTGTATGCTGAGGGGATACCATCAAAGACACGTGAGGATGACATGGTGGCATGTTAGGATCCGGTGGGTTAGTCATCATGTACCACTGCATTTGTTCTTTGGTCAGCGATACCGAATAGGCCACGCCAGGTTTTCCCACAAACAAGTCTCCTATCTGCAATTCCCAAGTGTTGCCTTCAATTGATTGGAACGCTTCTCCGTACACCTCGTCACCATTCCTGTCGTAGTACAGGGTGCAATGCATGCAATCAGTTACCATATCATAGGGTCGGAGGTTGCGGGCCCATGGCGACCATTGAGTCCAGAAAGTTTCAGCAGTCATCCAGCCGGATGAGTCAATGTCCACCTTTGCCCAGTAGATGTCAGCAGTGGCGCACGTCATAGCAGGTTGATGCATGACCGGAAACAGGGAGGCGTTGGAGGTGGAGTCAGCAGAGCAGTGGTAGGCGTGTCCGTCAGGAAATTGGAGAATGAGTCCGTCCGGGCTGCACTGAATCAGCGGAGCAGTTCTAATGAGGAGATCCCTCCCCAAGAGATTCACTGGACAGTTTGGTGCGTACACAAACGAGCGTTGTCATACGCAGGATTGTTTCTTCGCCCCTGAATCCAACTAACGAAATGCCTTCGGCGGTAAGGGAACTATCAGGTGGCAGTGTCATGACGGTGGAGTGTCGGGCTCCAGTGTCGACCATAAAAAGTAAAGAAGTTCCTCCTACCGTCAGGTTGATCATAGGTTCCTGCAGACCTTGACATGTGGATTCAGGGCCCCATCATTGTGGAAACTGTCCACCAGATGGCGGCAGATACTGCTGGTTCGGCACCGGCAGGTATTGCTGTTGAGGCGGAGGCTGCTGCGGGGCGTCATGTTGTTGCTGTTGTGGCTGGTAGCCTCTTCCCCTTTGTTGATTGTAGCCACGCCTGTTAAAGTTTCCTTGTTGTCCTCTGCCTCCTCTGCCTCTTCCTCCCAGGGGGCGCTGTCGGCAATCACGAGCCCAGTGTCCAGGGCGGCCACAATTGTAGCACTGGTTTCGGCCACCAGGGGGCGCACCTCGACCCATGAATGGACCTGATTGATACATCATGCACTCAGAGACAACAGTTGGCGAGGGGGTGACAGGAGAAGTTGGAGAGGCAGCATTGCTGACCTCTTCCTGTTTTTTCAGACTTTGTAATTGCATTATAGCCAGTTGTGATTCTGTGTTTATATGTTTTTCATTTTTTGACTCTTTTTCTTTGGCATGTCTCCTCAAATGATGCTTCAGATGTGACAGCCAGCGGGTGTGGTCTGCACCAGGAAGATCCGGGTTCGCCTCCATGGCCTGCACCACAGACTTTGGAATGCCTTTTAGTACTGCCGCCCTAAATACTTGAGAGTACAAAGCAGAGTCGGTTGGTAAGTGACCTGTTTTTAAAGAGTACTCCACACATCAGCTTTTGGAGCAAACACCAAATCAGATATGACCAGTTCCGGAATGGGAAACAACGCATCAAGAGCTGAAAACAGCATCAAATAACTGTCCCGCGAAAGAGCCTCGCTGTCCATAACTACTGCCAATCCTGAGTTTTTCATTAAAGTTTCCAATTGGGAGAGAGGGCACGCCTGTGTCAGCAGTGCACGTACATCCCCTGCCATCAAAATCTGCCCTGTAGTTGCTCTTTGCACAGATCTCAGTCAATTTTCTCCCCCCGCCTGCATCGGAGGAAGTTTCTGCATTAGAACGCTCAAGTCAGAAGGCGAGAAAGGTTTGTAAAACATAGCAGTAGTCCCTGAGGCCGGGTCAACTTTTGCCATCATTGGAGCTTGGATCAACGCCTGAGAACGAGTTGTCGGCTGCTGTGGGGTGGAGTCAAAAAAGGGTCCTGCGACATTGATGTCTGAAGTTTGTCCTAATGCTGAGTCGGGGTGTGTTCCTGACATAGTCTGCACCTGACACTTTAAGTCAGCTAACTGGTTCTGCAAATGCGCAATGTGATAACAGTTCACTACAGCGCCGGAGGGTCCTCTTTGTGCCTCTTCCGCAGCCAATTCTTGTTCACACTGTTTTAACAGGACTTCCTGTTCGGCTTTCATCTGTTTCGTCTGTTCTGCCAATTCAGCGTTAACAGCTTTCTCAAAGCGAGAAGCTTTGGTCAGCAGTTTTTCACGAATTTGTTGGGGCACTTCAGGGTGTCTGTTTAATTCCACCGTGAAAGCTCCTGTTTGATTAAATTTTTCATGCAACTCCCCGCATGTTCAATATTTTGTCCAATCTTTCTTCCAGCATCCTTACAGAGGCGGTTACGCCCTCTGCCAGGCTGTCTGCTGCAGCTTGTATCATCGTGTCACGCTGTTGAGAATGCCCCGCAGGGTTTTCACCATCCCACTCTACGTTAAGGCTTCCCCCGTTTACTGACACTATGGGAGCCTGCATATGTTGCAACATTTGGCGAGCATTTGTATATGGCGATTCAGTGAAAGGGTTAATGGGCTCGACTCTGCTCTCGCTTGATTTTGCAAGGTAAGGCGGCAAGGTCACACTAACACTTGTTTCCTTCGCTTCCTTTCTCAACTGCTTCAACGCACAACCCATTGCCAACATTCTAGCTCTAGCCATCATTTTGTCCACTTTTCTGCGATTCTCTCTTACTTTTCTTCCTCTCAGGGACAGTCTGTTTGTCTTTCCTACCTCCTTTTCCAACTTTCCTCTCCTTTTCACACATGCTTTTTCCACTTCCTTCATCAAGGAGACCAAACAAGCAGCAGTTGATAACGGGGGAAGCCAGCCATTCTTACAACATTCTTTCATCCAGTCACTCAGTTGTTCTTTCTCTCCCTTTCTGTCCCTTTCTGGAAGTCCACCCACACACACATCACACGCACTTTTCACTTGTTCACTTGTTCACTCAACAGCACATTTTGACCATGGTTTGGAATAATGCGCAAATCGAACCATTCTAATTCGCGATCAAATTCTCCCTCCATTTGAACTATTTTATTCTTATGTGGTACCACAAATATTTAGGCCTTTTCTCGCTTCTCTTTTCTCTTATTCAAAGACACTTGCTTTTTCTCAATCAAAAGTGTCCGAGCTTTAATTTCTCAAAAGTGGTCGAACTCTTTTCTCTTATCAAAAGTACTCGATACGCTTCAAACAAAAGTACTTGAACCTTAATTTATAAAAACCACTTGAACTTTTCTCTTACTTCTTCATATACTTTACTTCTCTTCTGATGTGATTCTTTTACTTGAGGATTTCCAGGTTCTAAGATTCCTTACAGAACGAACCAACCTCTTTTAAAATAAATCACAATCGTATATTCTTGCGCCTATTTTACTTCATACGCTTATCTCGTTTTCCTTATTGCAACCGGTCCCCTGACAATATTGTCGAAACAAGGAATTTTAGTTTCTAAAATTGTTGATAGAACAAAACAACCTTAGCTTCTCAATGTTGTTAACACAAATTCATCCAGCCTTATTCACGTTTTAGTCACAAATAGAAGACATGAGAACTTGCCTCGGTTCAGCCGACAGACAGAAGATCCAATTTGGAGGATAAATGTCCTCTTACCTTTCAATTGTGAGGGCCCTCGATGTTCTGTCTGTCGACCAACACCTCAGCCCGAAATCACGTCGGGGTCACCAATTGTTGAAGGACGACTTTTTCTTTTTTCCTTGGTCCTTCGCGTGTTCGTTGAATGTCGGGTGGTGAGAATGTTGGTAAATCAGAAGCTGGAGATGAACTTGTTTTCTCGAGGTTTTAATGCCACCACCTGTGGGAGGGGCCATATGGGTCGGTTGCAGTGTGAGCTGGGCGGTGGCCAAAGGCGGGGACCTTGGCGATCCGATCCCCGGCTACAGAAGCTGGCTCTAGGGACGTGGATTGTCACCTCTCTGGCAGGGAAAGAGCCCGAGCTGGTGTGTGAGGTCAAGAAGTTCCGACTAGATATAGTCGGACTCGCCTCCTGTTGGGGGACTTCAATGCTCACGTGGGCAATGACAGTGAGACCTGGAAAGGCGTGATTGGGAGGAACGGCCCCCCCGATCAGAACCCGAGCGGTGTTCTGTTATTGGACTTCTGTGCTCGTCACGGATTGTCCATAACGAACACCATGTTCAAGCATAAGGGTGTCCACACATGCACTCGGCACCAGGACACCCTAGGTCGCAGTTCGATGATCGACTTTGTGGTCGTGTCATTGGACTTGCGGCCACATGTCTTGGACACTCGGGTGAAGAGAGGGGCGGAGCTGTCAACTGATCACCACCTGGTGGTGAGTTGGCTCCGATGGTGGGGGAAGATGCCGGTCCGATGTGGCAGGCCCAAACGTATTGTGAGGGTCTGCTGGGAACGTCTGGCAGAATCCCCTGTCAGAAGGAGTTTCAACTCCCACCTCCGACAGAACTTTGCTCATGTTCCGGGGGAGGCGGGGGACATCGAGTCCGAGTGGACCATGTTCCGCGCCTCCATTGCTGAGGCGGCCGACTGGAGCTGTGGCCATAAGGTGGTCGGTGCCTGTCGTGGTGGCAATCCCCGAACCCGTTGGTGGACACGGTGAGGGATGCCGTCAAGCTGAAGAAGGAGTCCTATCGGGCCTTTTTGGCCTGTGGGACTCCTGAGGCAGCTGATGGGTACCGGCTGGCCAAGCGGAATGCAGCTCTGGTGGTCGCTGAAGCAAAAACCCGGGCATGGGAGGAGTTCGGTGAGGCCATGGAGAAAGACTTCCGGAGGGTGTGTTCCAACTACAGGGGGATCACACTGCTCAGCCTCCCTGGCAAGGTCTATTCAGGGGTGCTGGAGAGGAGGGTCCGTCGGGAAGTTGAATCTCAGATTCAGGAGGAGCAGTGTGGTTTTCGTCCTGGCCGTGGAACAGTGGACCAGCTCTACACCCTCGGCAGGGTCCTCGAGGGTGCATGGGAGTTCGCCCAACCAGTCTACATGTGTTTTGTGGACTTGGAGACGGCGTTCGACCGTGTCCCTCGGGGAGTCCTGTGGAGGGTGCTTCGGGAGTATGGGGTACAGAACCCCCTGATACGGGCTGTTCGGTCCTTGTACGACCGGAGTCAGAGTTTGGTCCGTATATCCGGCAGTAAGTCGGACTCGTTCCCGGTGAGGGTTAGACTACGCCATGGCTGTCCTTTGTCATCGATTCTGTTCATAACTTTTATGGACAGAATTTCTAGGCGCAGCCGAGGCGTAGAGGGGGTCCAGTTTGGTGGCCTCAGAATTGCATCTCTGCTTTTTGCTGATGATATGGTTCTGTTGGCTTCATCAAGCCGTGAGCTCCAACTCTCACTGGAGCAGTTCGTAGCCGAGTGTGAAGCGGCTGGGATGAGAATCAGCACCTCCAAATCTGAGACCATGGTCCTCAGTCGGAAAAGGGTGGCATGCCCTCTCCAAGTCGGGGATGAGATCCTGCCCCAAGTGGAGGAGTTCAAGTATCTTGGGATGGAACGGGAGATCGACAGGCGGATCGGTGCAGCATCTGCAGTGATCCGGACTTTGTATCGGTGCGTTGTGGTAAAAAAGGAGCTAAGCCGAAAGGCAAAGCTCTCAATTTACCGGTCAATCTTCGCTCCTACCCTCACCCATGGTCATGAGCTGTGGGTCGTGACCGAAAGAACAAGATCCCGGATACAAGCGGCCGAAATGAGTTTCCTCCGCAGGGTGTCCGGGCTCTCCCTTAGAGATAGGGTGAGAAGCTCGGTCATCCGGGAGGATCTCAGAGTAGAGCCGCTGCTCCTCCGCATTGAGAGGAGCCAGATGAGGTGGCTGGGGCATCTGATTCGGATGCCTCCCGGACGCCTCCCTGGTGAGGTGTTCCGGGCACGTCCCACCGGGAGGAGACCCCGGGGACGACCCAGGACACGCTGGAGAGACTACGTCCTTCGGCTGGCCTGGGAACGCCTCGGGATCCCCCCGGAAGAGCTGGATGAAGTGGCTGGGGAGAGGGAAGTCTGGGCGTCCCTGCTAAAGCTACTGCCCCCGCGACCCGACCCGGATAAGCGGTAGAAAATGGATGGATGGATGGACTTCTCTGCCACTCCAGACCGCCGCATGCAGTACCAAAGTTCCTCTCTGGGTACTCTGTCATAGGCGTTCTCTAGATCCACAAAGACACAATGAAGCTCCTTCTGACCTTCTCTGTACTTTTCTATCAACATCCTCAAGGCAAATAATGCATCTGTGGTACTCTTTCTAGGCATGAAACCATACTATTGCTTGCAAATACTTACTTCTGTCCTGAGTCTAGCCTCCACTACTTTTTCCCATAACTTCATTGTGTGGTTCATCAACTTTATTCCTCAATAGTTCCCACAGCTCTGCACATCACCCTTGTTCTTAAAAATGGGCACCAGCACACTTTTCCTTCATTCCTCAGGCATCTTGTCACCCACTAGAATTCTGTTGAACAAGCTGGTAAAAAACCCCACAGCCACCTCTCCTAGATGCTTCCATACCTACACAGGAATGTCATCAGGACCAACTGCCTTTCCATTTTTCATCCTCTTTAATGCCTTTCTAACTACCCCCTTACTAATCATTGCCACTTCCTGGCCCACCACACTTCCCTCTTCTACTCTTCCTTCTCTCTCACTTTCCTCATTCATCAGCTCCTCAAAGTATTCTTTCCATCTATCCAGCACTCTACTGGCACCAGTCAACATATTTCCATCTCTATCCTTAATCATCTTAACCTGTTGCAAATCCTTCCCATCTCTATCCCTCTGTCTGGCCAACCTGTATAGATATTTTTCTTGGCTGTAGTGCTCCAGTCTTCTGGACGCTCCTCCTGTCCACCAATAGCAGGGGTGTCCAAACGTTTTGCAAAGAGGGCGAGATTTGGTCAGATGAAAATGTATGGGGGCCGACCATTCGGCCTGACATTCCTCGAACCATTACCATTGTAAATTAACATGTAAATATGTAACTATATCACTTTGCTGTCTGCAGCTAGGTCGATATTGCAAATGAGAATCTGTTTTCAATTGCATTACCAGGATAGGTAAAGGTTAAAATAATAATAAATTAAATACAAATGAACTATTTTATGAAAGTTGACTGGAATTTTTTAGAAACATGTATTTATTGATTTTGTTTTAACAAATCACATCCCAGTGCATTTTGACAAGAATACTATCGTGACTATACTATTCTGTTGTCTGATTTGACTATAGTATAGTCAAATCAGATGACAGAAAATTGACAAAACTGTGGTTTGATCATCACAAAAAATCTATTCACTGAGACTCGTAGCTCGCCTTTGTAGAATTTTCATTTGAGTCACGGGCTCTTGTGAAAAAGAGCTGCTGTGCTATCAAAACAGCTTCCAGTGGCTTCGTTCGCCGTTAGCTTGTCGTAGTTAGCATGTTTCGTCTGGTAGTGCCTCTTAATATTAAATTATTTGAAAACAGCCACAGTCTTTTGGCAAATTAGGCAGACACAGTTGTTTCGTATGTCAGTGAAAAAATCCACTCCTCCTGGACACGGCAGCCCTCGTTGTCAACTTTCCTCTTTTTAGTTTCAGTTGCCATTTTAGAAATGGACTAAAAACATACCACAGGGGTAAAAGCTCACACAGGGGTCACGCGACGAGAGTGCTGCCACAGGTCTACTGCCACCCTCTGGTGAAATATAAAATGGCTTTTTTTTGTATGTGTGTATTGTTTACTGTGGTAAACTGCGCTGGCGGGCCACATATTATTGATTTTATGACATGATGCTTCGGGCCGGAGGAAATTTGGACACTGGCCGGATTTGGCCTGCGTGCCGGATTTTGGGCATGGCTGACCAAGAGCCTGTCTCACCTCTTCCCGAAAAGCTTCCACCACATGGTTCTCTGCTCTGCCTTTGTCTTCTTAATCTTCCTCCCCACCACCAGAGCCATCTTACACACCACCATCCTATGCTGTCTAGCCACACTCTCCCCTACCACTACCTTACAGTCAGTAACCTCCTTCAGATTACATCATCTGCACAAGATGTAATCCACCTGCGTGCTTCTACCTCCGCTCTTGTAGGTCACCCTATGTTCCTGCCTCTTCTGGAAAAAAGTGTTCACTACAGCCATTTGCATCCTTTTTGCAAAGTCTACCACCATCTGTCCCTCCAAGTTCCTTTCCTGGATGGCGTACTTACCCATCACTTCTTCATCACCCCTGTTTCCTTCACCAACATGTCCATTACAATCTGCACCAATCACGACTCTCTCTCTGTCTGGGATGCTCAGAACTTCTTCATCTAGCTCCTTCCAGAATTTCTCTTTCACCTCTAGGTCACATCCTACCTGTGGAGCAAAGCCGCTAATCACATCATACATAACACCCTCAAGTTTCAGCCTCATCACTCGATCTGATACTCTTTTCACCTCCGAGACATTCTTAGCTAACTCTTCCTTTAAAGTTACCCTTACTCCATGTCTCTTCCCATCTACACCATGTCCAAAATAATTTAAACCCTGCCCCTAAACTTCTAGCCTTACTGCCTTTCCACCTGCTCTCCTGGACACACAATATATCAACCTTTCTCCGAATCATCATGTCATAGTCCCAACATTCAGAGTGCCCACATTCAATTGTAGGGTCTGTGCTTTCATCTTCTCTTTCTGCCTAAGAACCCGCTCTCCTTCATCTTCGACCCGTAGTAGCTGATTTTCCACCGTTCCCCTCAGGTTAACAGTGCCGGGGAGCGGGGAGGGGGGGGGGCGTTGTTAACCCGGGCCACGACCGATCCGGTATGGAATTCTTTCGATAAACACTCATATTTGTTTCACAAAGTTTTAAGACGGATGCCCTTCTTGATGCGACCCTCTGCATTTATTCGGGCTTGGTACCGGCCTACAGTTTGCATTGGCTTGTGCCCCCCATAGGGCTGCATTACTTTATTTACTGTATATAATAACAGTAATTCAGTGAGGACTTTGCTGTAAAAGTGGACCAATTTATTGCGTTGTAAAAAACAAGTTTTTCTGCCTTAAGCACCCATGCCTTGGGTAAGTTTTAAAGATTTGGCAGAATATAAACATGTGCATTACAGTTCAAAGTACAGTATTATTAACAGATCAAATGTGGTTAGCATTGCTGAAAGTCGTATCCAAAGAAGCATCACAAATTTTCTGTAGCAAGAATTGCTGTGACACAAATATAATTTAAAATGTGTAACTGGCTACCTTGCTCATTTATATAAAGCCTGTACCCTATTCAAGTGAAACAAGGTATCTGAGTTTATTTCCAGTGCTTTTTCAGTCACAGATATCCATCCTGTGATTTTAAGTGACTCAGCACCATGTTGTTTGAAGGATCATTTATTGTGAATCCCATTTTGGGTTCACCTCTACGATTTGTTTTACAAGTTTAAATTTATGACGGCGCTTTAGTGGGTATTTGGCGGAAGGTCAGGGATCTAATGGACATATACGCACACACACACACACACACACGCACGCGCACACACACACACTATCAATCAAGTCTGGTCAGCAAACACCTTCTGAATTCAGTCATTTAAGTTAATAGAGCAAATGATGTTTCTATAGGGCCCAGTGCATGTATTGTTGGATTTTAGGTAGTTAAAAATTGAAATGGTGGCAGGTGTGTGTGGACGCCCAGGTATTATTTTTTTTATTTTATTTGATGTTTATGCTCTGATTTAAAATAATAATAATCTGAAGTTACTCACCAGTTACACTTGAGTAGATTTTTCACTGAGTACTTTGTGTCACATAGAGGGAGTTTTTGAGGGCAAGGAAGTGGCGGACCCAAGTGCAGGGAAGCAGGCAGGCAAGACAGTAGTCACAAAAATGATATTTAATTCCAAAACAAAGGAAAACAAGGATCATGGAAAAAGCTAACTAAACAAAGTCCCAAAACTGAAAGTAACAAAGAAACACTTTAATTAACATAAAACTGGAAACAAGACATGACCAGTGAAACTAGTGGCGACTTCGAAGTGACACAGACAGTGACAATGACAATGAATCGACAAGAACTGAAAGAAACCAGGGAACTAAATACAAACAAATTGACGAGACAATAAGGAATACCTGGACAAGACATGAGTGGCTGGAGAGAGCTGATTAGTCGACACAAGGTAGAAGGTTGACGAGAACAGGTGGACACAATAACTAAATGAGCCCACAAGAATGAAAAACATAAAACAAAACCAAACACAATCCAACCCAAAACACAGACCATGACACTTTCCTACACTTACTGAAGTAAATATTTGAAGGACTACTTTTTACTTTTACTTGAGTCATATTATTCTAAAGTAACAGTACTCTTAGTTGAGTGCAATATTTGGCTACTCTACCCACCTCTGTATGTAGTGCTCTTGACTAACTTTTTTTTCTTGGCTGCACCAGCACAAAAGTTAGGTGTACCAAAATTGTTGCATTCAACACCACAGTTTTACAGGTTAACTCTTAAAAAAAAAAAAAAAAAAAAAAAAAAATCCATCCATTCATTCTCTTAACTGCTTATCCTCACTTGGGTCGCGGGTGTGCTGGCGCCTATCTCAGCTGACTTTGGGCGAGAGGCCGTGTACACCCTGAACTGGTTGCCAGCCAATCGCAGTAAATTAAATTAAATATCTAAATTCAAAGTGCAAGTGTTGTAAGGACTTCCACCTGAAAATGTCATGGCTCAATGTCTTATGGACTATTCTTCATTGCAGCCCCTCTGATAGCAAACTCCTGTAGTTTGGCTTTCTTGATCTTTGTCCTTGGCTAAAACAGCTTGCCATACACTCTCTAGCATCAAAATCTTCCAGACTTGAGCCCTCTACAATGATTCTTATCAGAGCCTCCATTGTGTCTGAATGAAGTGATGCTGTAGTGTCTGATTTGATCCTCTTCTGTGCGGAGAACCGTCTTTCACAAACTGCAGCTGAGACAGGGAGGAACAGCATAATATGTACAAGGTGCAGGATCTTTTGTGGAAAAATATACTGTATATTCAGGAGATTTATTTAAGCACGGTGTGTTAGATAACAAAACAGACACAATCTTAACAAAGACAATGAAAAAAAAGACCTTGTATTCGGAGCAGTAGGGCTCTCTCGTCAACATGATCTCCCAAGGGCAGAGATAGGTCTTGTCTTTGAACATCTTGACAATTACCAGCTTTAAGCCTACAAACTACTTTTTGCAAGATCTGAAAATGATGTGGATTGGACAGCTAATTAGTTTTCACATATAATATCTACCACAAGCACACACATAATAGAGAATTACAATCTCCCAGGACCTGAAGTGGGCGACCAACATCAACTCCGTCCTCAAAAAGGCCCAGCAGAGGATGTACTTCCTGTGGCTTCTGAGAAAGCACGGCCTGCCACCGGAGCTGCTGAGACAGTTCTACACAGCGGTCATCGAATCAGTCCTGTGTTCTTCCATCACAGTCTGGTTTGGTGCTGCTACAAAAAAGGACAAACTCCGACTGCAACGGACAATCAAAACTGCTGAAAGGATTGTCGGTACCCCCCCTACCCACCCTTGAGGACTTGCACGCTGCCAGAACTAAGACAAGGGCGTGCAAAATCCTCTCGGACCCTCCCCACCCCGGTCACCAGGTCTTCCAGCTCCTTCCCTCAGGTAGGCGCTACCGATCAATGCAAACTAGAACTAGTAGACATTCCAACAGCTTCTTCCCTCTTGCAATCAACTTCTTAAACAGCTAACCTATAATTCCATTACAACAAGCTGGCAATTTTTTGACTTGAGTTCGTTGTCACATTTCTGTATTATGTATTACTCGTGCACTCACTGTAGTTGTCTCGCCATGCTGCACTATTTGCATATACTGGCCACTCATGCCAGAGTAGCATCTGCTCCATTTGCACACTGATTGAGGAGTATCCGTAACATTTGCACAACCATTGTCCCAGATTATCGCACTACTCGTCACTTTAAACCGCATACACTCCTTGAAGTCTCAGCGCCCTTTGCACAATGGTCATTGCACCGGACTATTGCGATATTAGTCATTCGAACTGCTCTAAGTGCTAGAGGACTCTGCATCTTTTTGCACAATTGTTTTTTGTCAATGTCTTTATGTCTCCAAAGTGTTCTGTAAATTGACTGTCTGTTGTACTAGAGCGGCTCCAACTACCGGAGACAAATTCCTTGTGTGTTTTGGACATACTTGGCAAATAAAGATGATTCTGATTCTGATATTTTAGTAATCCACCTTCCATTGATTTCCATTGATTTCCTAACCTGTATTATACAACAATGCAAAATTGTCAGATAAACATTGATTAACTAAATTTCTTTTAAAAAAAAATGGCTTGAATGAAAGGAATATTCTGAAAAAAAAAAAAAAAATATATATATATATATATATATATATATATATATATATATATATATATATATATATATATATATATATATATATATACAGAGGGCCGCATGCGTGGTAGGTTGATTGAAGACTCTAAATTGCCCGTAGGTGTTTCTATGTGCCCTGCAATTGCCTGGTGACCAGTTCAGGGTGTACCCTGCCTCTCGCCCAAAGATAGCTGGGATAGGCTGCAGCATGCCCGTGAGCCTAGTGAGGATAAGCTGTGTTGAAAATGGATATATATATATATATATATATATATATATATATATATGTATGTGTGTGTGTGTGTGTGTGTGTGTGTGTGTGTGTGCGAGAGAGAGACATCCATCTTCTTCCGCTTACCCGAGGTAAGGTCGCAGGGGCAACAGCTGAAGCTGTCATGAACATGGTTAGGGCGACGGCGAGGAACGCAAGGCAAGAACATGGTGGACCCAATTGCAGGGAAGCAGGGAGGCAAGGCAGGAGTGCGGGAATCTCAAAATAATAATATTTAATCACAATGACAACGACAACTGGCAACTATGACATGGCAAAGACGTGACAACGACAACTGGCAACTATGACATGGCAAAGACGTGACAACGACAATGAACCGACAAGAACTGAAAGAAACCAGGGAACTAAATACAAACAAATTGACGAGACAACGAGGAACACCTGGACAAGACACGAGTGGCTGGAGAGAGCTGATTGGTCGACACAAAGTAGACGAGAACAGGTGGACATTACAACCTAATGAGCATACGACAAACATGGAACACAGGAAAACATGGAACAAACTAAACACAACCCAAACCAAAACACAGACCATGACAGAAGCAGTGCCTTCACTCTCCCCAGGCACTTGGTCCAGCTCTTCCAGAGGAATCCCGAGGTGTTCGCAGGCCAGCCGGGAGATGTAGTCTCTCACCTCACCAGGGAGGCATCCAGGGGGGATCTTAACCAGATGCTAGAGCCACCTCACCTTCTCTTTATGCAGAGGAGCATCGGCTCGACTCTGAGCCCCTCCCGGATGACCGAGCTTCTCACCCTATCTCTAAGGGAGAGCCCGGACACCCTGCAGAGGCAACTCATTTCAGCCGCTTGTATCCGCGATCTTATTCTTTCGGTTACGACCCACAGCTTGTGCCCATAGGTGAGGTTAGGAACGTAGATCGACCGGTAAATTGAGAGCTTTACATTTCGGCTCAGCTTCTTCTTTACCACAACAGACCGATACAGAGTCAGCATCACTGCAAGTGCTGCATCGATTCGACTGTCGTTCTCCTCCTCGATACTTTCCTCACTCGTGAACAAGTCCCCGAGATACTTGAACACATCCGCTTGGGGCAGGATCTCTTCCTCAACCCGTAGAGGGCACTATACTCTTTTTCAACCGAGGACCATGGTTTCAGATTTGGAAGTGCTGATTGAGTGCTCGGCTGTGAATTGCTCCAGTGAGAGCTGAAGATAGTGGCTTGACGCAGCCATCCGAACAACATTAAGACGCAATACTGATGTCATCAAACTTGACCCCCTCAATGCCTCTGTACTTGAAAGTAATGAACAGAATCTGTGACAAAGGACAGTCTTGGCGGAGTCCAACCCTCACTGGAAACGTGTTCGAATTACTGCTAGCAATGCGGACCAAACTCCGGTCGCACAGGGATCGAACAGCCCGTATCAGTACCCCATACTCCCGGAGCACCCTCCACAGGACTCCCCGAATGAGACAGTCAAACGCCTTCTCCAAGTTCACAAAACACATGTAGACTGGTTGGGTGAACTCCCATGCACCATCTAGGACCCAGCTGAGGGTGTAGAGCTGGTCCACTGTTCCACGGCAAGGATGAAAACCACATTGCTCCTCCTGAATCTGAGATTCAACTTCCTGACTGACCCTCCACTCCATAAACCATGAATAGACCTTACCAGGGAGGCTGAGGAGTGTGATCCCCCTATAATTAGAAAACACCCTCCGGTCCCCTTTTTAAAAAGGGGACCACCACCCCGGTCTGCCAAACCATAGGCACTGTCCCTGATATCCACGCGATGTTGCAGAGGTGTGTTTAGGTCAGCAGCGCCCCATCCCCACTGTACACAGTGTTGATGGTGCACTGCTTCCCTGTCCTGAGATTTCGGATGGTGGACAAGAATTTCCTTGAAGCCGCCTGGAAGGTGTTTTCCATGGCCTTGTCGAACTCCTCCCATGCCTGGGTTTTTGCCTCAGCGACCACCAAACCTTTGTTCCGCTTAGCCAGCCGGTACCCATTAGCTGCCTCCAGAGTCCCACCTCCAGGCCTGGCTCCAGAGGGGCTCCTGTGTGCAGGCAAGGGAAAACCTGGTTCAATAGTTTTTATTGTCATAGGGATCTTTGAGCCATGCTTTGTCTGGACCCTCACCTAGGACTTGTTTGCCATGGGGCATAAAGCCCCAGACAACTTAGCTCCTATTATCACTGGGACACCATGGTAAGGTGACGGCTCCAGACGGAAGTGCTGCCTCAACATCCTTGATCATCCAATCAGAAATCTAATAGGATTTGTGATTGACGTGGCAAAATAAAAAAGACTGGAAATTATTTTCTTTTCATCAAAAAATGCTATTTACAGGATGAATGTTATTGATTGAATTGTAGCGTCGCTTAAAAAAAAACAACCAACGTTTAATGTTGCCGTAATTATGTCTAAATAACGCTCTCCAGAGGCGCTCCCCCAGCAGAAATTCCGCCTATATGCACATTCAGCCATTCAGATGTGACCAGCAGCCGCCACATTATGAACGAAGACTGAAGAAGGTGTGCTTTCGTCACGCGGAACTTTCCAAAAAAGTAATCACAGGGCTAAACAGTCAGAATGGCACCCAAGATAAAAAGGGAAACTGGTAAAGATAGCGTTGGAAATCATTTTTCATCGATGAACAGAAAGAGCTGTGCGTTGTGCACCCGTCATTGACTGTGCGTCAAGCAAGGCAACTAAGGTAGGCACTGTATCTTTTTTTATTTGTTTGTTTTTTCCTCTTCATTAGACGAACAAAAATGAGAAAGCACTCGCTGGTGATAGCGTGAGCGAGGCAATAAAAAAATTATCAAAAGAAATGACAATAAATGACAATGTGACATCCCACTCAATTATTTTTTTTCTGAACAGAAAAAGAAGTTTCACTGATTTGTTCGTTGTGCCACAACCAACCAATGAATTAGAAAAGCAACAGACAAAAGAAAAAAAAAACACCTGAATCAGAATTTCCCCGTTATCACGGAGGAAGGCGCTTCTTCAGTGAGTATCTATAATCCTTCTTCTTTCCCCTCCTTCTTAGTTAATGAGCATTAACCTGTTATTTATATAGTGTTTTATTTGTTTTCACTTATTTCACTTGTTTCTATATTGCACTATATTTATTTTCAACCACACGCTGATCAAAAAAGATAAATTAAATTAAATTTTTTTGGGCTGGAACGGCTTAATTGCATTTCCATTCATTTCAAAGGGAAAAGTTACTTTGGTTTAAGGATGTTTGGAACGGGGTCATGGAACGAATTAAGTTCGTTTTATACACACACACACACACACACATACATACATATATATATATATATATATATATATATATATATATATATATATATATATATATTGTCATCGTCTGTCACCTGCAGTTCCTTTTTTGGAACTTTGGTGGCGCTTGGTGCCTCGCCTTCCCCGCTCTCTCTCTCTCCTGTAACCACCACCCCCTCACCTGCGCACCTTTTCCTCATAAGCACTCATCACTGCCTGTATTTAAGCCTGCCAGATCCAAGAGTTCAGCGCCAGAGTATTGATGTACACCCGTCGTACACCGGCCAACTCTAATGACAATTCTTGTAAGTTACTCGACTCCCCGTGATTGTGCTTACACCATTGTGTTCTTCCCCTCCTCCAGTGCTCCTTCCGTGTCACCTGCCTCGCCGTCTGTCCTAGCCACACCGCCACTGCTCACCGAGCCCCCCGTTTCCTGCATGTTCCCTGCTTCGGCCAATCACCCTCACTCCTCGAACATCCAGCCTCCGAGATATCCTTCAATAAACCATTCTCAGTTACTCCCGCCGCTTCCGCCTGGTTTTGGGTCCAATTCAATATCACACGTTCACCGATCGTGACAGAATACTGGATAATGGAATCAGCAAACCCGGAAGCATTGAGGAAAGCACTCACCCTCCAAAGCGCCCACATTGACAGACATGACAAAGTTCTCAGCGAGATTATGGTCTCCCTCGACAACGTCGTTCAACAAGTTTCCCTCATATCCTCCCAGATACATTCCGGCACCTCTCCCGTGAGTACTCCTCCCGAGCCCGCAGCCGCCGATCAACCCCTCCACCCGCTCAAAGAGACTCAGGTCCCACCTCCCGAACCATTCTCGGGGGATCTTGGTTCATGTAGTCATTTCGTGTTAACCTGTTCATTAGTTTTTGACCTTCAACCATTAAGTTATCCCACAGACCGATCCAAAGTCACATTCATTATTAACCTTTTATGCGGCAGAGCAGCTAAATGGGCCACCGCGCTGTGGCATAATGCCTCTCCGGTACTTGCTTCTTTCAACTCTTTTTTGGCCGAATTCAAGAAGGTTTTTGGCCACCCTGTGCAGGGCAGGGAAGCCACTCGATGCCTTCTAGCTCTCTCACAGGGCACTAGTTAGGTGGCTAACTATTCCATTAGTTTTAGGATTTTAGCGAGTGAGTGTGGGTGGGACGATGCTGTGTTGAGAGGAATCTTTTTTAAGGGACTTTCGGAACAGCTAAAAGATGAGCTCACAGTCAGGGACGAGCCCTCCTCACTCGAGGAATTAATAACCTTAACAATTAAACTGATTGCGGCAGAGGGCCAGAGATAGAGAGGTAGTTGCATGCAGCTTGGTCCCCTCCGTGGACACCGCACTGCATCCCGAGCTCCAGGCCGCCTCCTCGTCATCCCGCGCTGCTGAAGAGAAGCCCATCCGGCTCGGCGGGACCAGTTTAGACCCTCGGGAACGTCAATGCCGCCTTGACCAGCATTGATGCATCTCTTGCGGAGAGGCAGGCCATTTTATTGCTAGTTGTCTCATTAAGCCAAAGAGACAGGGCTCCCCACGTATGGAGGGTGTCGTGGTGAGCAAAACTGATACCACTCCCAGCGCTTCCTCCCGCATGACCGTTTCCTCGTTAATCCTTGGTTTTGATTGCAATACTCTGGTTCCCGCCCTCATCGACTCCGGCGCCGATGATAGTTTTATTCACGAGGGTGAGTTGGTGAGTCAACTTCGGCTACCCCTCGACACCCTTCAAGTCCCTAAGAAAGTTACTGCCCTGGACAGGCGACTCATC
Organism: Phyllopteryx taeniolatus; assembly: GCF_024500385.1. Classification (NCBI taxonomy): domain Eukaryota; kingdom Metazoa; phylum Chordata; class Actinopteri; order Syngnathiformes; family Syngnathidae; genus Phyllopteryx; species Phyllopteryx taeniolatus. Next base: position 3,571,013 of record NC_084505.1, on the reverse strand, counting down.
TCCCCGGTCACTCAACAAACGACACCTTTTTCTCAAATCATCTCAGGTAATCACAGTGAAACCATCCATCCATCCATTATGTGAGCCGCTTCTCCTCACTAGGGTCGCAGATGTGCTGGAGCCTATCCCAGCTATCATTGGGCAGGAGGCGGGGGTCACCCTGAACTGGTTGCCAGCCAATCGCAGGGCACATACAAACAAACAACCATTCGCACTCACATTCACACCTACGGGCAATTTTAGTCGACAATTAACCTACCATGCATGTGTTTGGGTTGTGGGAGGAAACCGGAGTGCCCGGAGAAAACCCACACAGGCACGGGGAGAACATGCAAACTCCACACAGGCGGGGCCGGGGATTGAACCCCGGTCGTCAGAGCTGTGAGGCAGACGCTCTAACCAGTCGTCCACCGTGCCTGAAACCATCCAACTTTTTTTCAATCCTTCCCCTGATACCCCATTAGTTCTCGGAATCCCCTGGCTCCAAAAACACAACACCGCCATCGATTGGACCCACCTGTCAATCACCAGGTGGAGTCCATTCTGTCACTCCCAGTCCCTTCTCTCCGCCGTTCCGCCTTCCTGCAAACCTCAGTCACCTGCCACACCTATTGATCTCTCCCGGGTTCCGGACGAATACCACGACCTCTCTCCTGTCTTCAGTAAAGACCTTACCATCTCACTCCCCCCCCCCCCCCCCCCCCCCCCCCCCACACCACCCCGATGACTACGCAATTGACCTGCTGCCTGGAGCCCCTCTCCCCTCCAGCCGCCACTATAACCTTTCCCGCCCAGAAAAGGAAGCCACGGAAAACTACATCCGTGACTCCCTTGCCTCCGGACTTATCCGACCTTCTTCTTCACCCCTGGGGCCGTAATTTTCTTTGTTGATTAAAAAGAGACCACTCTCCGCCCCTGTATTGACTTCCGAGGCCTCAACGACATTACCGTGAAAAACAAAGTGCCACTCCCTCTAATAGATCCTTCCTTCGAAGCTCTCTGCGACGCCCAAACATTCACCAAGTTGGACCTGCCCAACGCCTACCATCTTATTCGTATTAAGGAGGGGGACGAATGGAAAACCGCCTTCAATACACCTCTTGGACATTTTGAGTATCATGTCATGCCCTTTGGGTTAACCCCTGCTGTGTTCCAAACCTTTATCAACGATATCCTACATCATATGCTGAATCGGTTCATCTTCGTCTATTTGGATGACATTCTCATCTTCTCTCATCATCTCTCTTGAAGAACATCGCCACCATGCCCGCCAAGTCCTTCAGCGTCTCCTTGAGAACCGTCTCTTTGTCAAGCCTGAGAAATGCGAATTCCACCTTACCCCCGTGCACTTCCTGGGATACATTATCGCCAAGGGACAACTGCAACCGGACCTAGCGAAGATTCAAGCAGTCGTTGATTGGCTTCTCCTACTCCGTGTCACTTGCCTCACCGTCTGTCCCAGCCAAGCCGCCAAGCACTTCCTCCTGGCCGAGCCCCCCGCGTCCTGCATGTTCCCTGCCAATCACCCACACTCCTCGAACATCCAGCCTCCGAGATATCCTTCAACAAACCATTGTCAGTTACTTCCTCCGCTTCCACCTGCTTTTGGGTCCAATTCAATATCACACGCTCACCGATTGAGACATATATATATATACAGTACACTGTGCTTCTCTGATGATGGTGTATGTCTGATTTATCTTGTTGCCAATGACATGATTCCTGCAGCGCAATTCCATTAGCACATTAGTAAGAAACAATATTTCTTTAACACATCAAACAGAGCAAGTTTGGAAACCTGAAGTATCAAACATCACTACATATCACTTTATACCTAGATTTGTTACCTTAGTTGTCAAACACCATCATGACAACCTTGGAGCTACTATTTTCAAATTATACACTTCCTGTCACAATCGCATATATATACATATATTGTTTTATTCATATATTCCTCACATGTGCACTAAAACACACAAATCACACACACATACACGCGCACACACACTCTTGAGCCTGTGAAGAAACAAATTTAGATGAAAGCAGTGGTTTTATCTCCCCTCAGCAGGAAACTCGTGACTACTCTTGTACACATTACACACACAGACAAACACACATTTACACGCACACACAAACACACATTCACACATACACACACACAGGGTGTAGTTGATGAGTTGTGTGGCAGATATATGGGCTGGAATGTTGAGAATATGTGAATAACCCAAAGCTTCCCCACTCTCAAAAACTTGCTCCGTGGGGGGGAAGGGGGGGGGGGGGGGGAGTAGGGGCATATGTTTTTGGCAACCAGGTAGTGAACAGAATTGGCGGAGAGAGAGGGGTAAACTTGTTAGGGTGGTGTGACCACAATTGTTCAAACTCAATTTATTACTTAGTCTCACACTATTCAAAAAATTCAGCATCATTCTGGAAAAATATTTTCTTGGTAACAAGGCCACGACCACACTTGACTGTTAAAAACCCAAACTAAATCATAGTTAAGGCATGTGTTAGGAAAAAAAATCATTGTACTGCTGCCCATACCCTTTGTATATACTGTATGTATACATGTATGTGTATATGTCAGAGCCAAAGAGACAGAATATCCCTAAATCATGTCTTATGATGAAAATTTAAAAAATGAAAAATAGAAAGATATGCTGATATGCTATTTCAGCAGATGAAGCAATGCAAACAGATATTTGTCATTTTTTTGCAGATTTTATTTCAAATAGACAGGCTACAGAAATCTGTGGACACAATAACTTTCAAAAGAAAATACATTGTTGGGTATGGTATTAAGATTAGTTACTGATGTCAGCTCAGAACCTAACTGTGCAAAACCATAAATCATATGTCGTGCGTGTAAATGTGTTTTAGTGTGTGTGTGCATGTGTCAAATTGCTGGTAGATGATCCAGACAGGACATAAAATCTGGGTGGGCTTCTATTGGCCTTCTGTCTCCTCTACTCAAGATAATTCACAACAGTCACCTGATCCTCATAAAAAAACAACAACAACAAAAAAAACTGTTCATTAGCCACTCTAAAGTCAACTACGTAAGTGTGTGTGTGTGTGTGTGTGTGTGCGCGTTTGTGTGTGCGTGTGTGGGTGTGTGAGTGTCTGCATGTGGGCATGTTCGTGTGTTACTGTATATATACACTTGTGTATTGCAGTTAACTCCCTATATCAGGACATTTGACTTTCCTTGCATGATAATTTTTCACTTTATAATCTTGCTGTCAAAATATTGGATTTAAATGATTTACATTTGATGACTGATGACTTAAATTTAGAAGGTAGCTCAGGGTAAATGCCCAAAAAACTTATTAATGTGCAATTAATTTTGTTGTAACCCAGCCACAAACATAACATCGAACTTCCCCTTCCTCCATTTATTTTATTTTCAATGGACATAAATGAGTGCGAATGGTTGTTTGTTTCGATGTGCCCTGCGATTGGCTGGCAACCAGTTCAGGGTGTACCCCGCCTCCTGCCCGATGACAGCTGGGATAGGCTCCAGCACGCCCGCGACCCTAGTGAGGAGAAGCGGCTCAGAAAATGGATGGATGGATAAATACCACTACCGGGCACATCTGCCTCACACTTGTGAGGACCGGTGTTCAAATCCCGGCCCCGCTTGTGTGGAGTTCGCATGTTCTCCCCGTGCCTGCGTTGGTTTTCTCCGGGCACTGAGGTTTCCTCCCACATCCCAAAAACATGCATAGTAGGTTGATTGGAAACTCTAAATTGCCCTTAGGTGTGAATGTGTGCGTGAATGGTTGTTTGTTTCTATGTGCCCTACGATTGACTGGCGACCAGTTCAGCTGGATAAGCTCCAGTTTGCCCGTGACACTAATGAGGATAAGCGGTATGGAAAATGGATGGCTGGATAAATCGGAATCAGAATCAGAATCAGAATCATCTATATTTGCCAAGTATGTCAAAAACACCCGAGGAATTTGTCTCCGGTAGTTGGAGCTGCTCTCGTACGACGACAGACTGTCAATTGACAGAGAATGCTTTTGAGACATGAGACATGAAAACACAGTCACTGAGCAATAAAAGGTTATCATTATATGTGGTAATGCCGGTACAATTTATTTATTTATTTATTTATTTATTTATTTATTTATTTATTTGACAATTCTGCAAAATGATGCTGAGTCCTCTAGCAATTAGAGCAGTTTTAAATTACTAATAGAACAACAGTCCGGTGCAGTGACCATTGTGCAAATGGCGCAGAGACTTCAAGAAATGTATGCAATTTAAAGTGACTAGTATGTCAATTGTGGAAATGGTGCACATAATTCTCAAGGACATGAGTAGCCAGTATTGGTCAACAACATATATGCAAGTAGTGCACGGTGGTGAGACTATTACAGAGAGTGCACGAATAATGTTTAATTGGCCTGACAGATATGTAACTATAATCTCAAGACAAAATTGGCAGCATGTTTGTCATGGCCCTGTGTTTCAAGTTGTTTTTCTTTGTGTTGCAGTGTCTGGGTGGGCGTGGACATCGGTGACCCACCTGTCATTCATTGTAATCATCAGCCTTTTTAGGGGGCACTGTGACAGTGTGTGAGCGTCGGAATATTCACTCGTTTTTGCCCCGTATTTGCCGCCGTTCTGACCGCTGTCCAAATTTAGGCTCAATACGATTATACCACACGGACCGTTTGTCGTGTCTCCCTGCGTTATCTGTTTTTGATTCTCTCTGGTTGTGAGTTCCTTTAGTTTCGTATGTCTCGCCATCACATGCTCTGCCATTTAATTAAAATTGTTTGGACCTCTGACCTGGAGTCTATTTTTTGGGATCTTCCCTTACGGCATTGCCGTACGTGACAATGTTACAATGGAATTGTAAGTTAACTGTTTAAGAAGTTAATGGCAAGAGGGAAGAAGCTGTTGGAATGTCTGCTTGTTTTAGTTTGCTTTGATCGATAACGCCTAGCTGAGGGAAGGAGCTCGAAGAGACGGTGACCAGGATGTAGAGGGTCCGAGAGGATTTTTCATGCTCTTGTCTTAGTTCTCGCAGCGTGCAAGTATTCAAGCTTTGGTAGGGGGGTACCAACAATCTTTTCAGCAGTTTTGATTGTCTGTTGCAGTTGGAGTTTGTCCTTTTTTGTAGCATCACCAAACCAGACTGTGATGGATGAGCACAGGACTGATTCGATGACTGCTGTGTCGAACTGCTTCAACAGCTCCTGTGGTAGGCCGTGCTTCCTCAGAAGCCGCAGGAAGTACATCCTCTGCTGGGCCTTTTTGAGGATGGAGTTGATGTTGATCTCTCACTTCGCAGGTCCTGAAAGACTGTAATTCCCAGGAACTTGAAGGTCTCGACTGTTGACACAGGGCAGTTGGACAGCGTGAGGGACAGCTGTGGCAAAGTACGCCTCCTGAATTCCACAATCATCTCTACAGTCTTGAGCGTGTTCAGCTTCTAATGATTAAGCAAATATTTCAGCTAACATTGTTTGCAATAATTAGGCGGAGCTTCAAATGATCTTGGCCATAAATATAAATCGCTTGTGCAATCTGCTGTCAACTTTGCTTTTGTAACTTGTCTGTCACAGAAGGACTGAAATTGCATGATGCCTCTGACAACCGTTGAGGAACTGAAACCAGTCACACTCCCTAGGGTGACGCTATCAGCAAGAACCAGACCAGCAGCAAGAACCGTGGATAGAGCAGCAACACCCGGAAACGTATTGACAACAGCCTATAAAATGTAAAGGGCTGAAGGGAAAGGCGTTTTTTTTTCTCACTCCTTCTGCACAGTGGATGCGAGGTTCGGTCGAGGAAGAGAAAGCAGCCCAGAATTCTGTGCGTTTGTACTCTCTTACTGAACTCTGGAGATAATTTATGGATCAAATTGCAACTCGTGTGAGTTTCATCCTTGGTTTCCTTTCCTTAGAGAAAAAAACAAACACGCAGTCGTGAATGTGGCAATAGTTTATTCCCTTATGGTAACTCCTCAACAAGCTCCAGGTTGTGTCGCCCGCACCACAGCTCCAGCCGCTCCACTTCCTGTTGATACACAGACACGTCACCGTCTTTGATGAGGCCAATGACTGTTGTGTTGTCTGCAAACTTCAGGAGTTTGACAGCCGGTTGCATTGAGATGCAGTCGTTCGTGTAGAGAGAGAAGAGCAGCGGAGAGAGGGCACAACCTTGGGGAACCCCGGTGCTGGTGGAAGCGTCCTTTTCAAATCTGCAGTAGAAGGTGTTCAAGTCGTCGGCGAGTCCTTTATTATTCTCAGCTTGAGGGGATGGTCGGTTGTAATTGTTTAGCGATATTAATGCATGCCAGATTGATTTAGAGTCATTAGCGGTAAATTGTTTTTTTAACTTTACCGCCTAATTTCTCTTCCATCCATCCATTTTCTGAGCCGCTTCTCCTCACTAGGGTCGCGGGCGTGCTGGAGCCTATCCCAGCTGTCATCGGGCAGGAGGCGGGTTAGACCCTGAACTAGTTGCCAGCCAATCGCAGGGCACATAGAAACAAACAACCATTCGCACTCACAGTCATGCCTATGGGCAATTTAGAGTCTCCAATTAATGCATGTTTTTGGGATGTGGGAGGAAACCGGCGTGCCCTGAGAAAACCCACGCAGGCACGGAGAGAACATGCAAACTCTACACAGGCGGGGCTGGGGATTGAACCCGGGTCCTCAGAACCGTGAGGCTGACGCTCTAACCAGTCGTCCACCGTGCCGCCCTAATTTCTCTTTGTGTTGTTAATTTCTTTAGTCAGCTGGTTTTTAGTGCAATTACACAGGGCTCTATCCCCACTTCGATACCTGTCCTCTTTAGCCTGGTAAGTTGCTTAAGTTTGGCAGTGAACCACGGCTTGTTGTTATTGAAATGACTTTGTTGGTACACATACCTCTTCATAGAAATTGATATAATGTAACAGTGTCTGTATATTCATCCAGGTTTCCAGTGGAATTTTCAAAGAGACTCCAGTCTGTGCAGTCTAAACAGCTTTGAAGTTAATTAATCAGTGATCAGACGAGCCCAGAGCTGCACAAGGTATAGCACGGTATGCGTTATTTAGCGTAGTATAGCAGTGGTCTAAAAATTTCTCTGGTAGGACAGTTGATGTGCTGCTTGTATTTAGGGAGTTCGTGGTTGAGTTTAGCTTTGTTAAAGTCCCAAAGAATAATGAGACGTGACTCTGGGTGCATTTTTTCAATTTCGTTCACTTGTTCAGTGAGCGTTAGCAGTGCGGTGTATGTGTTAGCTTGAGGAGGAATGTAAACATCAGCAAGGATGAAAGATGCAAATGCACCCAGCGAGTAGAATGACTTACAGTTCAAAAACAGCGACTCCAAGTCCGGGCTGCAGTGTGTGCTGAGCTCCATGATGTTGGTACACCACTTTTCGTTCAAATAGAAGCATATCCCGTCGCCGTTTGTTTTCCCCGATAACTCCGTGACGGGGTATGCCTCGTGAAGTTGGAAGCCCGGAAGCATTACGGCCCCATCGGGGACGCGTTCACCAAACCATGTCTCCATAAAGCACAGGGGGGTGGAACGTCTGGAGTCTGTACTGGCCTTTGTCAGAAGATGAAGCTCGTCCATTTTGTTGGGTAGGGAGCGTAGATTCACGTGGTGAATCGACAGGAGCGACATTCGAAATCCTCTCTTACAGAGCTTCACTTGGATGCCCGTGTGCTTCCCCATTCGTCGCCTTCGCCTTCATACGCCGTACGCCGCGGCCGCCACACCGGTGAGTAACTTGGAGAAAAAAAACGAGCGGATTTGCGAAAGTTGGTGAAAGAAAGTTCGGGGTAGACTCCCTCGTGTTTAGCAAGTCTTCCCTTGTATAAGTGAGTCGCGTAATACCTCCAAAGACGAATGAAAAACACAAAAACAGAGACGATACTAGAGAGCACGTAACCGAGGCGAGCACACGGTTAGGCGCCATCTTGGAAAGACCACTTTGGCAAGTGCTGATGACAATTGGAGCCTGCAATTCTCCCCAGTGTGGCCACAATTCAATGTATGTTTCTTCCTTCTGGTTTGCTTTAATCTTATAAGACTGCAAGAATTATATGGTGTGGTATTGGTCAGTGCGGTAAGACAAGAACAGACACTGGGCAAAAGACAGTTTTACTTGATGAATGTTGATATAAGTCAAAGATGAGTGGGTCGGATCTTCGAAGGGTTGAAGATTAGTAGTTTCGATGTGCGGGATTCTGGCAGGCAGAAGACGAGACAGGAAAGCAGGAGTACAGGTGAGGAGTGGTACGGGAATCTAAGAAATACAAAGGTAGTTCAGCAGTGGAACCTCAATTTAACGGGCTAATCAGGGGAGGGGTCGTCCGTTAAAGCTGATTGTCTGTTCAATTGAAGCACTTTTTTTGTGGCCTAAAAGCATAGAGTACAGTATAAAAATTTTGGTTTACAATTTGTTTTCATTGCCTTAAAATACAGTATAAAATTAAGTAAATAAATATAAAAAAAAAAAACAACTTGAAAATCGTCGAAATGTTTTCAAGTTTATCCAAACTTACCTTGTTGGTGCTTGGTTGGGGTGATAATGACATGCTGGTAGTAGACAGTTGTTGTGATGGTGAGCCGAGGGTCGCTTTCATGAGCCATGAGGTTAGCGCGCTTCCTTTTTACGCCTTCATTACGATTGGATGCCATAGAGAAGGGCTTGACAAACAAACAACAACAGTGTACCGTACCAAAATCAGTATAAAATGTTTGTGAGATGAGACACCACAAGTGCCACAGTTAACAACAGTCATAGATATGAATAGGTAGATACGACACAGTCCTTTTGAGATGCGTGCCTAATGCGACTCTAAGCTAATGTCCATGCATTAAGTTTAATGGAAACATCACCCCTGCGTTGCCTTTGATGAGAACGTTACTCCTGCTAACATGGCCGCTACGCAGGCACGTCTGTTAGCCAGATCTAGTCATCATATCTGTGAGAACAGTGGAACCACCTGGAAATCCGAGTACTAGTCTCTGTCTGTTGATTGTGCTCAGTGATATTGGTAACTAGTGATGTTACGGGTTGTGCCGAGTCTTCGAGGCGTGTGTCGAGTAATGAAGGGGGCGTGTCCGCAAAGCGCGTATTGAGGCTTGCTTCATTTAGGGGTAAATCTACCTAAGTGATGACATCTGAAGCCTCGCTGCCTGGCTGTACCACGTGACCGATTCGGAAAACACTTCAGTTTGCCACGAGATTTGACAGCAATATAAACGCCTCATGCAGGCTCCATTCAAAATGTGTGTGTTTTTTTTTTTATAGAGTTGTGGTCAGCTCAGAATTTGGATATTGTATGATACTAGAGTTTGGAGGGTGTTTACAGCATAGTTTGGACATAGCTTGGGCAGTAGAGATAGCGAGCCATTGGTGCCCTCGACTCTCAACCTCAGGTATGGTGGTCACCTGAGTTCGAACCACAAGCAGCACTGCGCCACATAAGTAACTGTTATTGAGGCTTATCAATTACATTTGTTTATTAAAAACTACATTGTACACCATTTCTTTTTTTATTCAAAGGGAAGGTATTTTTTGTCTTCCAAGAAAGTAAGGTACAGTAAAACCTCACAAAAGTTCCTGTACCCCAGTTTATATAATTTTGCTCTTGAATGAATCACTTAAAAAATGATGATAAACTATTATTTCTAAATAAGCACCTTCAAAATCCTCTGCCCTCTCAAGCCCATGCCACTTTCTCAACGTGTGAGAAAAACATTATACAACCTGCCATACCAGTGATGAGGAACATTTTAAACACACAGAATACGAAAAAAAATATTTTGCACTTTATGTTGGAAAATTACTTGGTCAAACATTGTTTTGTCATACATAGTCATACAAGAGCCAAAAAGACGCAAAAATGCAACGCAGCACATACTGTATGTGGTAAAGATACAGCTGCCTGTGATTATGCACATGGCCAGAAGGTGGTTTCGTGAGCCATGAAGCATCAAGAAATGAACCATTACTCGAACCAATGGCTGAAGTGTTACGATGCTTCATGAAGCTTCATCTCACCATCACTACTGGTAACACGTTACTCCAAAATTCCAATATTTTGAGTAACAGGCAAAGTTACTGGTTACTTTCGCCGGGAGAGCAATCAGACTACAGTTACTTTTGATTTATCAATGTCTACCACCAAGTACTGATTTGTGGCTGGTGACTCAAAGAAACACAGTCCATTCCATGAATAGCATTTAACCTTTCACACAGATCGCTGATTTCTATATAAGTGGAAGAAAGCGATTGAGAGGTGATTCTACAATGCACAGTGACGGTGGAGTACCATAAACGTGCAAAGAAATGCATGATTTCACTATCGCCACACTATTTATATTATTTTCCTTTGTAAAAAAGTGTATTGGATTGTTGTTACTTTTTTATTTACACATTAAGATTACAGTTTTACTGGCGTGTTAAGTGCGCAATGCATTGTGAGTTAATTAGTCATACCAAAGTGCACGGTCAAAAATCGGTCATGGAGGTTAAGGACTGACTCACTGAAGGACTTACAATACTTAAATAATATTTACAATGAAAAGTGAGAAGTTTCATCTTTGTAGTCCGGACTGTGAGCTGGTTTAACGCGCTCCATGGCTGACATTACGTAAGTGCTTCTCCCCCTGTCAATCACCCACAGCTTTACTTGTTAAACAGTTGCGTACCTTGTCACCTTTTCTCGCTCTTCGCATCAAAATTACGATGTTGGGAGCAACGGTTTGTGCGTGTGTGCGTATGCGTGTGTGTTTGTATGCCCCCAATATCAAACCGGCACTCACGTTAACATTTACGAACATGCATACACACACACACACACACACAGTTGCCTTCATGGACCACAATCGGCATCCATCCATCCATACATCCATCCATCCATCCATCCATCCATCCATCAGTTAAGAGTCTTTAGAGAAGTGTACTGAGAACGGTTTATGTTTAGATACTTTACTGTGTTGGCATGTCAAGTCTGCTCTAAGTTGCTCATTTAATGTGGCTTCAACTACACTAACATTTAAGTTATTGGTTCATGTTGATGACATCATTCTGTAATTTGTGTGGCGTACATTACCAAGTAATGGGTACGGCTAAGTAAATGCTTTTTTTGTCCTGTGGATAAGTGATATTTCTGCCACTTGGCAGCTGCTGAAAGTAACTAAAAAGTTAATTTTTTCTTACTTAGTTTCTTTTGAAATCAAGTAATCAGTAAAGTAACGAAGTTACTTTTAAGCTAAAGTAATCAGTAAAGTAACTAAGTTACTTTTTCAAGGAAACTGTGGCAACACTGGTGGCGACCCCTAATGGGACAAGCTGAAAGGAAAAGAAGAATTCGTATGATACTTTATGAGCAGAGGTGGATAGTAACGCGTTACAATTACGTCATTATATTTACTCAAATAACATTTTGGATAAATTGTACTTGTCAGAGTAGTTTTAATGAAGCATACTTTTTTACTTTTACTCGAGTATTTACCTTAAGATGAAATGATACTTTTACTGTATTACAATAATCTACATATCGTTCGCTACTTTCATTTATTAATAGCTGCGTGTGCAATCTATTTTTAGACTGCAGTTTTAGACGTCCGCATCGTGCGTCATTGGTCCAATCCACCATGATTACCACAGTGATGTTTGACTCAAGTTCACCAATAAAACGACAAAGAAAGTCACATCTGCACACAAAGTCTGTTGTTTTGGCTGTGCATATGGCAACATTAGCCCTATTTTATGGTCACGAGTAAACCGCAAAACCTGCATTTTCTGGAGTATGTTCTGTTCTCTCTCTCTCTCTCTCTCTCTCTCTCTCTCTCTCTCTCTTTCTCTCTCTCTCTCTCTTGCTCTCGATCTCTCTCACTCACGTGCACACACGCAGACACACACACAAACACACACTTTATCAATAAGTCTGGTCAGCGAACAGCTTCTTCATTCGGTCATTTTAGTGAATAAAGCAAATAATGTTGCTGTAAGGGCCTATACATGCGTTGTTGTTGTTTTTTTCACTTTAAAATTGAAATGGTGGCAGGTGTGTGTGGACTCCCATTGAACATGAGTTTGAACGTGATCTGTTACTTGAGCACAGCCACAAGCCAGTCATAAGTGGGAATGCATCCTTGTGCAACTACATTTATTCATATTTTTTTAATTTAAACTTTATTTAACCAGGTAAAAGATCAGTTAAAACAGAATGGTGACCTGGCCAAGAAGGCAGCAAGTTAACCATCAAGTCCAAGTCAATCACATTCAAGTTTATTTCTGTTTTATATTTTCACCTCCCCCTCTCAAAAATATACAAAAATAAATCAGTTGAGTTCTCGAAACATGGAACATTTTTTAAATGATTTATTTTGGTCAAATTCTTTTACAACACAAAAACTTCGCATTTGAAGAGGAGTGTGTATACTTTTTGTATCCACTGCAGCCTTGTTCCTGTTTTTTGTAATCTGCCTGGTGAGCCTACAGTACTGTGATTTTTAACAATATAGAAAACAATATAGTATAAGATCCATTCTTTACAAAGATTTTATTTTATAAAGATTTTGTTTATTATGTTTTAGATTAGTCACTGATGTCCTACCCCTTTACTTTCGATCAATTTCGACAAAAGGTGAGTTATATAATTTAGTCCTGCTTTTGATATCTGTTTCAGTTATCTGGGCAGCCGTGGCCCAATGGTTAAGGTCATCGCCTGCCACCGTGGGGGACCAAGGTTCAAAACCCCGACTGGACCATCCGCCAACATCCCCCGGACTCACGGCTGTGGTGTCCTTGAGCAAGACACTGATACCCCGAAATGCTCCCCGGGCGCTTCAGCTGCCCCCTGCTCCAGTGTGTTCCACTAACATGTGTATGTGTTCACTGTGATGGGTTAAATGCAGAGAACAAATTTCATGTGCATGCATGCATGCATGTTCATGACAATAAAAGATGATTCTTCTTCTTCATTTTAAGATAGCCTACAAATATTTACAACAAAAAATTTTGTATATTAATATTTATCACCAAATAAAAAGTGTGAATTTGAGAACATTCTCATATCTCCTTAACTTGACAAAGTACTTGGACTCCTTCTGGAGGACGATTGTAAGTGAATGTAATTGATAAGAACATTAATCAACATTAAGTTTAAGTAGTTTACCATTTCAACTACTTTTATACTCACATATTTGTGATGAAAAGCGTTATTCATGGCACTCCACTTCATCATATTTTTCTTATTTTATAAAACAACACATACTGAAACAATACGTTATTAAGAATTATGATTCCAGTGTAATGATTATGTTGTGCAATGGAGAAGTATACCTAATTGTTTTGATCCTATTACATAATATATGGCAATAACCGTCCCTCGGTAATGTTCTTGACATAATTTAAAAAATATGAAAATTCTGATTGTTCTGGAAGTGAATTTCTATAGGTTGGCAGCTCTAACATGTTTTCCACTGTGTGTGCACATTATGATCCCAAACTGAGAAAGAGAGCATTGTGTTTGCTGACAATTTTGCTGCTTACAAATCTTGTTTCATTACTTAAAATAGCAAAAATAACAGTATTCGATAAGTTAAGCTCCTCACAGCTGGTAACGTATGTCTCTTGTAGCATTTATACAAAAACAATGAGACAGGATCCATCCATCCATTTTCTGAGCCGCTTCTCCTCACTAGGGTCGCGGGCGTGCTGGAGCCTATCCCAGCTGTCATCGGGCAGGAGGCGGGGTACACCCTGAACTGGTTGCCAGCTAATCGCAGGGCACATAGAAACAAACAACCATTCGCACTCACAGTCATGCCTACGGGCAATTTAGAGTCTCCAATTAATGCATGTTTTTTTTTTGGGATGTGGGAGGAAACCGGAGTGCCCGGAGAAAACCTACGCAGGCACGGGGAGAACATGCAAACTCCACACAGGCGGGGCCAGGGATTGAACCCGGGTCCTCAGAACTGTGAGGCTGACGCTCTAACCAGTCATCCACCGTGCTGCATGAGACAGGATGTTGATCTTAATTTTGTATGTTTAATACAAAGTTGGCTCTAACAGCATGTTTAATCATTTCAATGTTTGGGAAAGGTAATTTGATGCTTCTTTTCCATGAAGTAAAGGCAATGAGGCAAAAAACTAGTTGAACATACAAACACTGTGCTTAAGCCTTTTTATCGTTTAATGTTTCATTTCATTTCAGCTGAACCCCATTGCACCTGATGGTGTGTGGTCAGGTCACTGATAGTATCATGGTAAACAGCAATTGTAAGTGTGAATGTGAGTGTAAATACTTTAAATAGTCTGTCTACTACTTCTTTTACATTTGAAGAATATATGAGTTAGAGCTTGGCTGTCGTTCAGAGACAGCTCAATTTTTGTTCAATTATCAGGGTGATGAGAGCGGAAGGAGGAAAGGAATGTAGTATCAGTCATATAAATGCATGTCGTCCCTCTCACACGGAAAGATGCCAAAATCTGTAGAACATGGGAAATGCTAGATGAATAGTAATACTAATCATTTAAAAAAGAAAAGATAAGATAAGCGCTTCTATAGTCAACAAGACAAATAAGAGTGTGTGATGTGTGGTTAAGTGGCATCACAGTAAGTTCCAGAATAAGTCATCTTATTTTGGGTAAAACCAATGAAAATCGGTTTTATAAGAAGCATAAAGTAACCTAAAGAATGTAATACAGCACTATAGCCATCCATGACCCTGTTCAGAGACAGCCATTTACACTCACATTTACACCTACAGGCAATTTACACCCTCCACTGTACGTATACTGTATGTTTTGGGACTGTTGGGAGGAAGCTGCATTATCTGGCCAAAGTAAAGAGAACATGTAAAATCCATACAGAAAGGCCTGACAGATGGAAAAGCAAAACAACCATGAAGCAACAGATCTAACCACTTAGGTTAATATTATTTGTAAAGACACATGCCTGTAGACATTTGTTAGGCGTGGCTTTCATCAATTGCAGATTATTCAAAAACGTTCTTGTCTATATTAAGTGGGTATTTGGAGGAAAATATATCGATTTACCATGTTGAAGCGATAAATGGGGCTGCCTTCAGGTTATGAAGCACTGGTGCCACCTCTGCCTGACACTTGTAATGAATAAGGCCACACAGGTCGTGTGATATGCTCCTGCTTTGCCTGAGACTCTTTAAGAGCTGTTACAACCCGGCTTGTGAGAGGAAAGGGAAGTAATAGTCTGGCAGAGAGACTTTTTCAACAGGAAAATGATCAAATTTAATGAGTTACACAAGTTTTCCAAAACAAGTAACGAGGAAGAGCATGTAGTAGAAAATGATAAATACAGTATGGTATAGAGAATTATAAATTAAAGCATGCATTGTTAAACATTTGCATAATTGTTTAGAATAGGATTGATTGTGATATGTCTCATTGAACTGTTTCTTGCCTGAACTGTACCATGGCGTGCCAAATGCATGCATTCAATGGTAGGCCACATCTTTCAAGTTTTGTGCCAGTATAATGCATTTATACAGACAAATGACCAAAAGCTTGTCTGTTGTCACGTTGTCACTGTTCTCAGTGACTTAAAAAGCTGCAATGACGGTAGCCTTTTTTTTCAGAGACTATAAAAAATGTATGGCTGTGAGTATTGTGATATTGTTTGTCTACATGTGTTGCTCTACCATCTGTGTTTAAATATCTGGGGCCTCACTTACCAAAGAATGTATAGGATTCTTACTGAGTGTATGCACAAAAGCTCAAAATAGTGCAAGACCCACATCCTAGCGTACGCACACAGGCAAACCTGTAGGGAATTTGCCTTGACAAGTAAAACAAATATATATTAAAAAAAATAAAAAGAATTGCAGCCCATCGACATTGTTACTCGTACTACAATGAAAAAAAGTTCTAAGAATTTACCTAATATAATTTTATTATTTTCGAGGAGAAGAGGGGAAATCATATCCGATCAGAAAATCAGAAAATCAATGGCCTTTTTTTTCAGTGTCATGGCATAATGTGCAAATCGAGACAGCGACATGGGTGTGCCACGAAACCTGAAAAGCACTGTTCAATCTTTTATTGTAAATAAAATACAACCCGTGAACAAATAAAATAAAAGTGGTTTAATGTGTCCTCCGTTTATTCCAGTCGGGAATCGTGGTCACTGAGCACTGGTAGGATGCAGTAAACCACCCCCTCCACTCCCCCCACACGCCAAATGCAAATTTTGAATCAATATGCATATGATCCACACCTGTAGGGAATTACTGCGATACGCACCTTGACAAGTCCATCCATCCATCCATTTTCTGAGCCGCTTATCCTCACAAGGGTTGCGGGAGTGCTGGAGCCTATCTCAGCTATCAATGGGGAGGAGGCGGGGTACACCCTGAACAGGTTGCCAGCCAATCGCAGACCTTGACAAGTCACAGTACCAATGACGAGAGAACACAATGAGTTCCACCCGGAAGATAGACCGCAGAGGAAATAAAAAATGGTCCAACTTAGAAGTAGATACCAATAAAAATAATTGCGCCCCATCGCCAGACGCAAATTTAATTTTGCATCAGATCCATCACAATCGTTCGATCAATGAAGCTACCTAATTTATCCCTGAGGGCAATTTAAAGGCATGAAGAGTATCATTAATAAAAAAAGGACAGACGAAGTTACACACAAAGTGCAAAATGTAATCCATAATTAACATTGTTAAGCTATTCGCCACCTCATGCGTCGCTGCATTTCCTTGTCTCCAAAACGAATGGGTTAGAGTTTCTGTACATGGACGCACTTTTTCCCATCAAGTTTTTTTTGATAGGTCACATACTGTACCTTTGATGGGTAAGTACGGTATCCAGGAAAGGAACTTGGAGGGACAGATGGTGGTAGACTTTGCAACAAGGATGCAAATGGCTGTAGTGAACACTTTTTTCCAGAAGAGGCACGAACATAGGGTGACCGACAAGAGCGGAGGTAGAAGCACACAGGTGGATTACATCTTGTGCAGACGATGTAATCTGAAGGAGGTTACCAACTGTAAGGTAGTGGTAGGGGAGGTGGCAAAGGCAAAACAAGAGGCATATGATGACATGTATGGCAGGTTGGACACTAAAGAAGGAGAAAAGGATCTATACAGGCTGGCTAGACAGAGGGATAGAGATGGGAAGGATGTGCAGCAGGTTAGGGTGATTAAGGATAGAGATGGAAATATGTTGACTGGTGCCAGCAGTGTGCTAGGTAGATGGAAAGAATACTTCGAGGAGTTGATGAATGAGGAAAATGATAGAGAAGGGAGAGTAGAAGAGGCAAGTGTGGTGGACCAGGAAGTGGCAATGATTAGTAAGGGGGAAGTTAGAAAGGCATTAAAGAGAATGAAAAATGGAAAGGCAGTTGGTCCTGATGACATTCCTGTGGAGGTATGGAAGCATCTAGGAGAGGTGGCTGTGGAGTTTTTGGCCAGCTTGTTCAATAGAATTCTAGTGCGTGAGAAGATGCCTGAGGAATGGAGGAAAAGTGTACTGGTGCCCATTTTTAAGAACAAAGGTGATGTGCAGAGCTGTGGCAACTATAGAGGAATAAAGTTGATGAGCCACACAATGAAGTTATGGGAAAGAGTAGTGGAGGCTAGACTCAGGACAGAAGTGAGTATTTGCGAGCAACAGTATGGTTTCATGCCTAGAAAGAGTACCACAGATGCATTATTTGCCTTGAGGATGTTGATGGAAAAGTACAGAGAAGGTCAGAAGGAGCTACATTGTGTCTTTGTAGATCTAGAGAAAGCCTATGACAGAGTACCCAGAGAGGAACTGTGGTACTGCATGCGGAAGTCTGGAGTGGCAGAGAAGTATGTTAGAATAATACAGGACATGTACGAGGGCAGCAGAACAGCGGTGAGGTGTGTTGTCGGTGTGACAGAAGAATTTAAGGTGGACGTGGGACTGCATCAGGGATCAGCCCTGAGCCCCTTCCTTTTTGCAGTGGTGATGGATAGGCTGACAGATGAGGTTAGACTGGAATCCCCGTGGACCATGATGTTTGCAGATGACATTGTGATCCGCAGTGAAAGCAGGGAGCAGCTGGAGGAACAGTTAGAAAGATGGAGGCATGCACTGGAAAGAAGAGGAATGAAGATTAGCCGAAGTAAAACAGAATATATGTGCATGAATGAGAGGGGTGGTGGGGGAAGAATGAGGCTACAGGGAGAAGAGATGGCAAGGGTAGAGGACTTTAAATACTTGGGGTCAACCGTCCAGAGCAATGGTGAGTGTGGTCAGGAAGTGAAGAAACGGGTCCAAGCAGGTTGGAACGGGTGGAGGAAGGTGTCAGGTGTGTTATGTGACAGAAGAGTCTCTGCTAGGATGAAGGGCAAAGTTTATAAAACAGTGGTGAGGCCAGCCATGATGTATGGATTAGAGACAGTGGCACTGAAGAGAAAACAGGAAGCAGAGCTGGAGGTGGCGGAAATGAAGATGTTGAGGTTCGCTCTCGGAGTGACCAGGTTGGATAAAATTAGAAATGAGCTCATCAGAGGGACAGCCAAGGTTCGATGTTTTGGAGACAAAGTTAGAGAGAGCAGACTTCAATGGTTTGGACACGTCCAGAGGAGAGAGAGTGAGTATATTGGTAGAAGGATGATGAAGATGGAGCTGCCAGGCAAGAGAGCTAGAGGAAGACCAAAGAGAAGGTTGATGGATGTCGTGAGGGAAGACATGATGGCAGTTGGTGTTCGAGAGGAGGATGCAGGAGATAGGCTCTCATGGGAAAGGATGACGCGCTGTGGCGACCCCTAACGGGACAAGCCGAAAGGAAAAGAAGACATACTGTACCTTTGCGCAGGAACCTGTGTACGAATCTTTCAGGGCCCATTTTGTGCTTACACATTTTTGATAAGTGAGGCTTGCATGCTTTTTCCCATCAAGTTTTGTTTTTTTGATAGGTCACAGACTTTGTGCAAGAACTTGCGTACGTATCTTCCAGGCCCCATTTTCTGCGTACGCAGCATTGACAAGTGAGGCCCCTGTTGCTTAGAGAGTTCTAAAACTACCACAGATTATCATCGTTAATGTCAATGGGGTTTTCTATTGTATATTAAATTAGCATTTCTTTTGGCAGTTGTTTCGTTGTTTTAAATACACAACATGCAATTCTCTGTTCTGTTTAGCTTGACAGTAAACTTCAAGTTGGTCTGGCATTTAACAGCTTGAAGCCACTGTTTTTGAAGAATTCTTCACTATTTGCCTGAGTGCTGCTGATTGTGAAGTGAGTTGTATTCACTTCAACCATACCGTGCTCGTATCTCAAGTTTCTGCTTGCAATTCAAAGCAAAAAAAAACAACCAAATGATGGCTTGTATCTCAGAAAACACCTAAATTGGGTGACTTGTGTCTCAAGGCACCACTGTAGATGTATAGTGTATAAAAAGCATATGACTTTATTATTAAAGTTATAATCCACAACTGTTTTTTCTCAAAAAAAAAAAAGAAGTAATATTCACCCAAGCCACTACAAGAGTAGATGACACCTCTTGCTATATTTTTCAGTATTTGTTTTTTTATATTTAGTGACTATCCCGTGCTGGATCACTTGGTGGTGCTCTAAAATGACGTAGCAGAAATGACGTATTTTACCTACAAACGGGCAGGCCCATATATAGACAGTGCGAGTGAGCCACAGAGAAAGGAGAAAGCATGCAGAGTTGGAAGAAGGAGGCCGGACAAGCATTTAGCCTACGTAATATCGAACCGACGAAGGCTTTGTTGAAATGCTGAATTCCAGTGTTACAGAAATCCAGAAATCGCGAATTATAGCTTTTAATAAAAAATTCCGACGTAGATGAGATTTTGTAAGTGATGATCCTACTGCAGGATTTTAACCACTAAAACACAGCTTGTGATTGTGTTTCCATTTTACTACAAATCACACAAAAGAACATACTAGGACTGAACACAAAAGCACCCACTAGGACTGAAACAACGTTCAATGCATACCGAAAAACAAGATAAACACTTGCAGTCTTCTTCTAGTATCCTTGAAGAACATACTCAGTTGCTTCTCATATGATGTGATCATTATGAATTTCCTCATCGTTGGACTGCTAGTGTTTTTCAGCAAATTAGACATGTCCTTTTGAGATAATATTTAATTGGAAAATTGTATATAATTCACATTACACATCTACGAACTCTTACCTAACCTTCTTACTAATACCAGCTGACATTAGGACTAGCTATTTCGGTGCCTTAATTGCCTCTTCAAACACTTTGTTGTCCAGTCAGATTTTGGGGCTGGATGAGGGTGACACACAGACAAACTGGCAGCACAATTACAATAATAACACTACAACTACTACCGCCCCTTTATGGTTGTGTGTGTGTGTGTGTGCGTGTGTGTGTGTGTCTGCAGCTTTAAACTATTACCTAGGGATGGGGGAGATCTATTTTTTCTCCTTGAGACCCTGACCTCATTGGTGTTGTGCACACACACACATATGCACCCCCCCCCCCCCCCCCCCCCCCACACACACACACACATCCTGTGTTTAGTGACTGCAGTAAAGCGAAAACAGTCCATCCAGGGCTTAAAATGCTACTTCCTGGCTGAACCACTTTAATTTTTCCCTGAATACGAGTATGTTCTAAAATTACTATTAGTTTTTAATTCAAGTATATTTTATTTACCAACCTATTACCGTGTTACCTGTTCAGGGTGTACCCTCCCCCGCCCCCTCTCGCCTCAAATCAGCTGCAATAGGTTCCAGCTCACCCGCAACCCTAAAGCTAAATTTAAATATGGGCTTATTTTCATAGACAGCGCATCTGTCGTGCAAGCTGCGTGTGTTTGCTAGTTTGCCAGACTGGTCTGCGCCAAACTGGGTGTACCTTTGCGACGAGGGTGTGTCCTTTTACATCTGGGACAATTTCGTGGCTGGAAGTCGGTCTAAACTTATGTCTGCTCAGACCATGTCCAAGTAGACCGCTGGGGTCTAACATGTTTTTGGTGAATTTGATTGGGCCACAGGGAGCCATATATGTGAGCCCCATGGACATATGCCCATGTGAGCAGTGGCCCTCAAATCCTCAGAATCATTCTAGGAATCAATTCTTTGAAAGCATTATTATCCATCCATCCATTTTCTGTACCACAATCGCATTTCTGCGCAATTCTTTTCGGGTGGAGTAAGTGCAAATAGATTAATTCAGCACCCGCAATGTCATTTGTCAAATCTGAGACAAACCCTGAAGACTGATTTTGCATCTTTACTTACTGGGTCTGAATATTAGTGCCTAATAATTTTAGGGAAATTACTAGCTTCACACGAAATCCAACCTTGTCTTCTCTCACTCTGAATCTACGCATTAAACGCTCACACGCTCACTTATTTTAGCCCAGCGAAATAAAATTCCACTCTTGGTCGTATTTTGTGTGTGTTCTGAACCTTGTAAATCTCTGTAACCTAGGACTCAAAATGTCGTAAAGTGTAGCAACCTTCAGATTATGAGACTAAAAAGGTTTGTCGTCATTTCGCCTAAAGTTAAACTTGTAAAAAGTGACGTGGTGGCCTTTTCTGAGACATTAGTTTGATTTTAACAATTACATTTTAAATTACGATAAACCGGAAGTAACGCAAACGTCGCTCCCGGTTTATTACTTTCTCCAAAATTAATTACATTCTTATTTAATATATATACGATAAATATTGCCGCAACCCGGGTGAGGTTGAGGTTTGAAGTTTTTGAATTCAGAACACACAAAAATACAAGCTATTTTCAGTAAGATTGACACATCGCCCGCCATCTTGTGTGTGGTATGTCTAAACGTAATCTGTGTTGAGCAGCATTCCGTACCGTAGACACAGCGTTATAGCGCTTGTAAACGTGAGAAAACTAAAATTAGCCTCTCAGTAAAACTAGAGTGTTAATTCTTTTGTGGCAAAACATGTGGCATCTGCGGCAGCCGCCATTTTGTCTGTCTACTTTATGTATTGCAACCACGAGTTTCGCCAGGTGGTCCGTCGCGTAACACTTGGAGGCTTCGGTAGTCCGCCATCTTTGCCGTCTACGTGACGTCATGTGGCTCTTCTTCGGTTGGTCTGTGCGCTCGACTGGCACCTCATGGACGTTTGCATCATGACGTAACCTCTGACCTCCCCCCTCTCGAAGTTAGCCGTTAGCCACCTACCCGCTAGCAAGCTACTGACGAGGGCCTACAAAGACGCCCGACCAATCGATGATTGTTACTTTGGGAACAATAAACTTAGTTTGTGTCTGTCGCACCACATTATGCTTTGCTGCTGTTTTGCAAGTGCTTTTCCGCTGGTTTAAACCTGACGCTGTGCTGGTCCGTTAACTAGACACTAAGGTACCGCATTCACTCACAATCGCAAGTGTTATTAATTTAAACATTAACGGGAGTTTTCGCTCGTTTGCTTTAAAACCACCGGTACAATCGTACGATTGAAGCTTTGTGCCTTTTTATTTTTAACCAATTTTGAGAATTAGGGTTTGTTTTTGTATACAAAATTTGACAATTTTGTTCTATTCGATTACTGCTTCTACGCATGTTTTCAAATATTTTTAAAAGTTATGTGATGAACATTGACACCATAGTTTGCGAATGCTATTTCATTGTTTAAACAATTAATTACTTCAGAATCAGAATGGCTTTATTTGCCAAGTATGTCCAAAAAACACACAAGGAATTTGTCTCCGGTAGTTGGAGCCGCTCTAGTACGACAACAGACAGTCAATTGACAGAGAACACTTTTGAGACATAAAGACATTGACAAAAAAAAAAAATAAATAAATAAAGGGTTGCTAGTTATCTGGTAATGCTGGTACTTTTTTTTTTTTTTTGACAATTGACCGCTTTTGTTGTGCATCAATTCCAAATTAGACGCACCGCTCAAACGAGCTTACATTACAAAACATCCAGTTGCGTGCCAAGTACAGCTACGGCATACGCAACGCATTTATGGCAGAACTTGTAAAAAAATCCCAGACATTATGACAGTCTTGACTCGTTAACACAGCTTGTAAGTAACCTTACCAAAGACCTCGTCCTATGCTATGCAGAATCTGTCAAAGATGCTAGCCTTGAAGCCCTCAATAGCAACATGGCACAACTTATGACTGACACTGAGCATAAAACCTTAACGGATAAAAATGCATAGTTGTAAACTTAGTGTCACAGCTAAAATGGTGCAATGCAGAAGAAAACAGAATTAGACTCAAATTAGAAGCTGAACAGAAGCAACAAATCAACTTAAGGGCACAACTAGCAGAGTCCAATATTCGTTTAAACCTTGCACAATCCCGCCTCGTTGATGTTGAAACGCAGCTTGAGATGCTCAAAGAACGTACTCATGTGAACTCATGTCACAATTGACGGTACTAGAATCTGACACGTGCCGTCTTCAAAAAATAAGGCTAGAACAGGAAGCTGAAATAACACTTGTTCGACAAGAATTGCAGACAACCCGCGAATTAATTGCCAACCGGGAACACGTCTTCATCCAGCAAACACTGTCTAAAGACATCAATGAACGCACACCTGTCAGTCTGCCTCCTAGGAGCGACAAAGCAGAGCTTGGTTCCGACCTCCCTGGGATACGGTCAACGGCCCCTGCCACTTCGCACCACCCTACTCTGTCTCTGGCACAACTGCCTCGACAGCCCGCCATGCAAAGTATATCCTGTTTCAATGCTGCCCCAGTGTTTGTCTCTTATCCTGGCGTCACTACAAGTATGATCTTAAAAGACTTAGACAAGAATTTCATGCAATATTCCGAGATTCGAACCTAACTCTGACGGTTCACACGACACAGCCGCGTACCTTAGAGATATTGACTTTTACCTTAAACGATTTCCTTCCGCTACTGCAGACGATAGATTGTGCCTTATTAGAGTCACATCTAACCAGAAAGTATGTAGCTTAATCGGACGACAACCGCCACATGTATTGTCAAACCATCAAGCCCTCTGTCAGGCTTTGTCCCGTGAATTTGATGGTCCAGAGGCCCCAACCTGCATCCTGGCGGCTCTTACTGTTAAACAGGAGAGCCTCGAAACGCCACAAGCTTATTACTATCGTTTGCGTAAAGTGTACTTCGGGAATTTAAACAAACTGTTTTAAAACTGTTTTTGTTGAAAACATGCATTCGTATGTAAAGCAACATTTGGGGGTAACAACGTGCCCCCACACGCTGTCCAGCTCACAACTGCGCGACCTCGCCGCTAAAGGCTTTGCTATTCATAAAAAGACAAACACAAAGCTGTCGGATCTCAATAGTTGTGGCTTGAGCTACCAAAATAATGAAGTGCGCCAAGACTTTGAACATTTGCTGGAAAAAACTGACGCCTGGTCCGGTTTGCTTGAATGCGACAAGCCCAAAAGTTATTTATCCTCCTTCGCAAACCCACAAGGGGTCGCTAACAAAGAATTGGAGACTGATGCACATGCTATCCTTGAGATCATCCGCAGCTTGGTGAATAATGTGAAGCAAGACCCACGACAGCCTGAGCCCCTGCTTGAAGGCCACGCCCCCGAACTCGGCCAGCCCACCGTGATGGTCATTTCTGACTCCGATGTCTCTGTGCATCTCCAATTAGCAATGACAAGCGTCCCGTCCAACAGACCGTGGGGAAGAACATAACCGACCATTGTGAAGACCAGGTAGCACCCATTACTAAAATCAAAATTCGCGGACCAAAACCCAGTTTGACAATCAGACCTCGACAGTCTCCGACCATGGCGTGTGACTCACTGATTGACTCCAGCTACCTCCATCCATCCATCCATCCATCCATCCATCCATTTTCTGAGCCGCTTCTCCTCACAAGGGTCGCAGGCGTGCTGGAGCCTATCCCAGCTATCATCGGGCAGGAGGCGGGGTACACCCTGAACTGGTTGCCAGCCAATCACAGGGCACACATAAACAAACAACCATTCGCACTCACATTCACACCTATGGGCAATTTATAGTCTTCAATTAACCTACCATGCATGTTTTTTTGGGAAGTGGGAGGAAAGCGGAGTGCCTGGAGAAAACCCACGCAGGCACGGGGAGAACATGCAAACTCCACACAGGCGGGGCCAGGGATTGAACCCCGGTCCTCAGAACTGTGAGGCAGACGCTCTAACCAGTCGGTCACCCTGCCTGACTCCAGCTACCTGTCTAACAAAAAAGAGAAGCAGCCATTTCGGCGTCTTCTAGGTAAACTCACCGTTAATGACACATCAGGGAAATTTTACTTGATAACCACACTTGAACGTACGTTCCAATATGACGGACTCGTGGATACTGCAGCAGACATCACTGTCATGTCCGAGGACGTATTTGACCTACTGCATGACGAAGTACAGCAAGACAGCAGTACACTCAACCTTCAACACTGCGAAATGACAATTCGCCCCCTTGCTTTGGTGAACACCCACTTAAACTCACTCGTGTTGGTACATTGGACAATACGGCCACATTCCATAATTCATCCTGTGTTTGTGTCACCTGTCAAGTCTGTACCTTTGCTCATTGGACAAGATCTGCTCAGTCGTTTCATGCCATTAATTGACTATACTAGGCGTGAGATTTATGCGCCAGCCCCTGAAGCGGCCAGAACACAATAGAGAATCCTCCCAGTGCTACGCTCTGAGCCTCCTGGATGTGCCGCCTCTACCAAAATCACAGCCAGATGACAGCTTGACGAAAGGGATGTGCACACCGGGAGCGCTGAAGATGTCCACCAGTGGTCGCTCTCGTGACACCGACCATTCTTCCAAGCTTTCGAGACCACAAGACCCCTCGGTGAGATGGAAAACGGCGCCCTATGAGTCGCATCTTTTTTCCCACCAACATCAACAAGGTGAGACTGGACCGGGCAAGCAAGTCCAGCCTCCATGACAGCATACTTGCTACACCAAGTCCGCCAACTTAGATGCTCAACCAAGTCACAGGTGAAACCAAACACTGCTGCGCCGCAAACCGCTAAAACATAACGACCAAAATAAAAAACATCCACAGTGCCCCCACCGGTGACGTTTGTAGCCTTACTACTATCAAGAGACACCTTTGGGAATTGCAGTCCAAAATCCCAACCACCCGACAACGCATGGCTAACAAAGTAGTCAATTCCTGGTTCCTGGCTGTGTAATTTTAAACCAAAATAGGCAGGCCATAACCACGCTCTCGTCTGCGCTCTTAACGGTTTATGCTCACACAAATATTGCTGACGTTGATAAACGACAGGCTATGTGATATTGCTCCCTTTCTACACAACTTCGCAAAAGATAGAATTCTCCCACATTTGGGACCCCTCAGCTCTACTAAAATCACTCGGTCTATGACCCTGGCAGGCCCCACCAATCCGGCCCACCTCAGGCCTTTCCTTACAAGCTTCACAGCTCTGCATGTCAATCCTGAGTTCCAAAGAAAAAACTTTCTTGTCGCTTGTGCAATCAAAGATGCCACGTTGGATAGTGAGGATGCCACTTGTTACCACCTACCACCCAGCAATTACGAAAGCCAAATTGTGATTTCTAAGTTTCTCAAACAGCACAAATTTGAATTTGTCCCTGAAATGCTGGAACAAATTATATTTGAAGGAATTCAGGCGTTTGACATCACCGACACTAAGGTGTCAAAACCCTTGTTTGCACATTCCGGGTGTGCTACAGATCTTAACTTAGTGGCCCTAACCATCCTCGACCACTATATGATTTTCAGCCGAGCCACCCTGCTCTACCAAAAGACCCAGGAGTGACGGCACTGCTCAGAACAGCACTCCAATGCGTGCCTGACGTCTTCCGGTGGAAAGGAATGGCTGAGCTCGAAAATGTCCCAGCTCAAACCGTGTAGGAGGTCCTCCCCCTCTGACCGAACGTTCCCGGACCTCTTTGCTTCCTCTTTGAGTTAGGCTAAGTTTCCTTTCTTTTTTACAGACTAGAACACCTGCCTTTCACCTCTTCTTTTTGGATACTATTTGAGTGGTTCACCCTTTAGAGTAGAGATTTTGGTTTTCCCTTTTTCTTGTTTTTTTTGGAGACTCCCTCTGTTTGCTAGGAGGGAGCTGGGCTGAATGACTTTTTTTCTCTCTTTTCCCCTTCTCGTCTCCTCTTTTTCTTATTTTTTTAAGAGCCCTACAAAGACGCTTTGTCAACGTTCGTGGTAGACCTTTCCCCTGTCTCTCTCAACTGCACAATCTCTTGACCTCATCACATAGAAACAACATCTATATTCACATATAGACACACACATTGAATAAGAAGCTGTCATGGATTCCTGTTATAGCCGAAAAGTGGGGGTGGTATGCACGGATGTTGTACTCTGGTAACTGCATTGCTGTGTGTACCTGCCAACCTGTGCCACCTTCCAAAGAGACATTGCCGTAACCCGCCATCGAACCAAACTTTCGCCGACGAAGGGGGAATATGTAGCAGACATATGCTCCGCAAATTGAGGTGCCAACAGAACCAACCAAATTAGCAGCTTCCCGTCAAATCTTGATTCCTGTCTTCAAAAGACTGCTTCCCGGACCAAATGGTTGGGGAAGACTATGTGGTTAATATTCAAACATGCACGTGAGGCGCTACCCACTGGCGTTGAGAGAAAGTGCAAGCACCACCCGTGGACGCGCCTCTGTTTGTTAACAGAAGATAAAATGTCTCTTTTGATATCTTGCAAACTCTGTAGAAATATTACAAATGACTACCTTGGTGTCTGTGTCACTATTCTCAGTTCGACACGTCCTGTGCAAGATTTTGAAAGCTGTTCATGATTTTAAATCAAACAGTACGAAATGTTGTATTGAACAATAAGCAACCCATCTGCCACGACCAAAGTTTAAACAATGATTCTATGCGTGAGAGGACAAAATTGGGAGTGTTTTAGATTCATATTATTTTAAAACCCATTTACTCAAATTTGTAGACAAGATTCAGGGTGATGGGTGTGGTCTTCTCCAAGTCGGCAATCCCTCTTTTTACACCCGGCCTCTGGGGTATTTAACTCTAAACTCACACCTTCCTCTGTTAGTTGAGTCTAGTCTTGTTTTTTCTCTTTTTTACAATGATATTGTAAAAAGAGAAGAACATTTTTGTCAATCACCACAGTCAAATAGTCTTCTCATTGCGGTGTGCAAAGACAGGCTGAAGGGTGATGACCACCACCTAGTTGACACAGCATTGGCTGGGCCACACTGAGCGAGGGTGGGGGCTTAATGTGATCAGCAAGGTGCCAGTAGCCCAACAATATACCAGGATTCTAAAGGTGTAACACGTGATACAATTATCTCTCAATATATTGCCCATGATAACAACAATATCACAATTGAGCGATTATGTGATAATTGTTATAAAGTGGACCCCAGCTATTTGCAGGGTATAGAGACCATGACCGAACTCGAAGCGAATGTCCAATAGTTGATGATCCCCTAAAAGTGATTGATTACCATTAATTACATACATTATTATAAATGTTTTAAACCATAAATATAACACCAACTATCGTCCCAAAACACTTTAATAGCATTGCAAATGCTTACAAATCTTTAAACATTGCTGTACCCTTGAAAGTACAGTAATATAAACAGATAACAGCTATGCATGCACAAAATGTACAGCACCTGTACGTACGTCAATAATTCTTATGATGATGATGATGAATTACTGTAAAGGTGTAGGTCCAGTGGAAAGCAATGAAAATTTGACAAGCACAGTAGTTACATCGATGGTGCCAACGCTCTGGGGCAGCCAGTGCTGTGGGAAACGCCGCTACTTTGTAGGCCAAGGTTGCATAGAATGGCTAGGCGGTTCAGGATATACTGACCTGAAACTGCTGGATCCACAAAGTGACAAAATGAACTTGTGGACGTAGCTATGTTGAGCAATGTTCAATTCAGCTGTTGTTGTGGTTTCTACTAGTTCTGATGCCATGTTAAGTCCTACTTTGGTGAAACTACCGTGAGCCAAAGCAGTCGCAACAAACATGGGCACCATCATCTTATCTATGCTCTCTGGCTGACTGTCAAACACATCTAACACAGCTGCTGTTAGATTGGATGAGCGAGTCAAATGCTGGGAGCGGAGCAAGTGAACCTGTTTGTGGGCGGAACTTCCACCTTCTGCCTCTGCTGTAGAAGTCTGGTTGAGCGGACAACTAGTTTGTCCATCCACCCATTTTCTGAGCCGCTTCTCCTCACTAGGGTCGCGGGCGTGCTGGAGCCTATCCCAGCTGTCATTGGGCAGGAGGCGGGGTACACCCTGAACTGGTTACCAGCCAATCGCAGGGCACATAGAAACAAACAACCATCCGCACTCACATTCACACCTATAGGCAATTTAGAGTCTCCAATTAATGCATGTTTTTGGGATGTGGGAGGAAACCGGAGAGTCCAGAGAAAACCCACGCAGGCACGGGGAGAACATGCAAACTCCACACAGGCGGGTCGGGGATTGAACCCGGGTCCTCTGAACTGTGAGGCAGACGCTCTAACCAGTTGGTCAGTTTTTTTTTTGCATGTGACAGTAAATGTTTTTTTTTTAATATCAATTAAAGACACGCAACAATATATAAATATCACACATACTGTATACAGTATATTTTTCCATGAAAATAAGACAAAATTTCTGCATGTTGCAGAAAATCGGGAAACATTTTTCTGTGAATAACGGATAGGTGAAATTGTGAATGCCAAACCGCAAGTATGCAGGGAACAAAATTAGCTGTGATCCCTCACAATACCTATGTAATCCAAGAAAGAAAAAACAAGCATAGAAATATCAACTAAAAAAATAATTAAATTTAACAATACATTCAGAATAGTTCCATAATAATAGCTAGATGAAACAGTGAGGCATCCAAATACATTCCCCTCCAAAAGTACCTTAAAATTGGTCTATTGAGTGCACTGGTATAAAAACCTTAATCATTAAGTTTAAAAAAACGTTTTGACCCACAAGCCACACTGGTTTATAAGCCACACATATTGCACATACAAAAAACTGCCAAAAATACTGTATGAAATAAACAAATGGAACCATCACAAAGTAACACGCAAACTCTTAAAGGCTGCATTGTAGCCATATGATTTTAAAAAGTGAATAGTAGACACTTTAACAGCAAGCTCATCAAAAAAAATCATGAACAGTGGACATGATTTTGGTGAGTTAAAAAGAAGCTCAGCATAGATGACAACATGATGATCCCGGGAAATCTACAAATAAGATGCATTTTCATTCTTGAAATCACAGGGGATAAAGCTGGGTAGAAAATGTTTTTGTTTATAGCTAGAACCTTATGATATTCTGTTCCAGAAGAAACTCGAGCCATCCATGATATTAGCTTCACAGGTAAACTTGTATGTTTAGGATCATGAATGGTTGCTTTCTTCCTCTTAGTCTTATTCTTCGATTCACTCGGGTAAATGGTTATCTTTGCCTCATCAGTCCAAAAAGTCTTCTGCGAACTGAAGAATGTGATACCATCACTTCTACCATTTTAGGATTGTTGCTAATGTCACTAACAGTTGTTTTGGGGTCTTTATTTTACAGTTCTTACAATGTTTATGTTGCAACTGTTTTTCTGGGTCGATCCGTTCTGTTACAAAGTATACCAGTGATTTATTTCCTTTTCAGGACATTCCAAACCTTGTGTGTTTTTTGGACATACTTGGCAAATAAATATGATTCTGATTCTGAAAAAATGGTTGGTTACAACACTATAGAGTATAAATGTGGTCTTCACAGGTAAAACCAAAATCTGAAACAGAGTACAGCCATTCAGTGCTAATTTTTTTTTTTTAAAGGTCCCATATTTTGTCTATTTTAACCTCCATAGAGGGACTCTCCAACATGAATTTAGTAGAAAAGTGTCAAATTCATTTAAAAAAAAAAAAAACACCTTGGTTTTGTCATACGAGTGTCCAGAAAAGGCCCCTCTGACAGCTACTTCTGTTTGACCCAGTTTTGTATCCCCTTCGTCCATATTTGGCTAAGCTCGCCCCCTTTCCTTTGATTGGTTGCCTCCGTGTAGAAGACCCACTTGTGAGAGCACACCTGTATGTTATGTTGACAGCGCTGCCTCGGGAGCGGAGAGGGAGGCAGAGATCTTCACTTGTGGTGTAGCTATTGTAAGCTCAAGAAATTCTAATGACCTGATTTCAGGCCTCTCGGCACAAAAACGTCTGGAACCCAGGAATGTGTGGATGATTTTAATTCATATTTCACATGTTTACTGAGGCACCATTGAGCCAATATAACATCCCAAATACTAAAAAAAGTTGGTTTGGTAAAATACGGGGCATTTAATAATCAATGTAATAGTGCTCCTAGCCAACAGAACACACCTCTCCGTCATACAGAATGATCAAATATTTTGCTCACATTAAAACTTGGTCTGCTTGTGTATTAGATTCAGATGTAAATACCTTGGAATACATAAGCTGAAATGTTGATCCATTGTCTCAGTCATCCTTTTATTCCTGTCCAAATGTTTTCATTCTCCACCAAATCAAAGGACTTAGCCTTACTGTTCTCATGGAGGAGTGTTTATTCCTGGAGCAAGGGCAAAAAAACTAATTATGCTAAGTATTCCCCTCCTTGAGCCGTCACCTTGTCGTGGTGGAGGGGTTTGTGTGTCCCAGTGATCCTAGGAGCTAAGTTGTCTGGGGCTTTATGCCCCTGGCAGGGTCACCCATGACAAACAGGTCCTAGGTGAGGGACCAGACAAAGCACGGCTCAAAGACCCCTAATGATGACGACAAACAATGGACTTCGTTTTCCCTTGACCGGACGCGGGCCAGCGGGGCCCCCCACTGGAGCCAGGCCTGGTGGTGGGGCTCGAAGGCGAGCACCTGGTGGCCGGGCCTGCACCCATGGGGCCCGGCCGGGCACAGCCCGAAAGGGTAACGTGGGTCCCCCTTCCCATGGGCTCACCACCTGTGGGAGGGGCCATAGCGGTCGGGTGCAGTGTGAGCTGGGCGGTGGCCGAAGGCGGGGACCTTGGCAATTCGATCCCCGGCTACAGAAGCTGGCTCTAGGGACGTGGAATGTCACCTCTCTGGCAGGGAAGGAGCCCGAGCTGGTGTGTGAGGTCGAGAATTTCTGACTCGATATAGTCGGACTCGCCTCCACACACACCTTGGGCTCTGGTACCAGTCCTCTTGAGAGGGGTTGGACTCTCTTCCACTCTGGAGTCGCCCATGGTGAGAGGCGCCGAGCAGGTGTGGGTATACTTATTGCCCCCCGGCTCGGCGCCTGTACGTTGGGGTTCACCCCGGTGGACAAGAGGGTAGCCTCCCTCCGCCTTCGGGTGGGGGGACGGGTCCTGACTGTTGTTTGTGCCTATGCACCAAGGCAGACAGGCTCACCACCTGTGGGAGGGGCCATAGGGGTCGGGTGCAGTGTGAGCTGGGCGGTGGCCGAAGGCGGGGACCTTGGCGATCCGATCCCCGGCTACAGAAGCTGGCTCTCGGGACGTGGAATGTCACCTCCTCGAGAAGTTCCGACTGGATATAGTCTGACTCGCCTCCACGCACAGCTTGGGCTCTGGTACCAGTCCTCTCGAGAGGAGTTGGACTGGAGTTGCCCACGCTGAGAGGCACCAAGCAGGTGTGGGTGTACTTATTGCTCCCCGGCTCGGCGCCTGTACGTTGGGGTTCATCCCGGTGGATGAGAAGGTAGCCTCCTTCCGCCTTCGGGTGGGGGGACGGGTCCTGACTGTTGTTTGTGCCGATGCACCAAACAGCAGTTCAGAGTACCCACCCTTTTTGGAGTCCTTGGAGGGGGTGCTGGAGAGCGCTCCCGCTGGGGACTCCATTGTTCTGCTGGAGAACTTCAATGCTCACTTGGGTAATGACAGTGAGACCTGGAAGTGCGTGATTGGGAGGAACGCCCAACACCCCCCCCCCCCCCCCCCCCCCCCCTCCGATCAGAACCCGAGCGGTGTTCTGTTATTGGACTTCTGTGCTCATCAAGGATTGTCCATAACGAACACCATGTTCAAGCATAAGGGTGTCCACACATGCACTTGTCCACCTCCGACAGAACTTTGCTCATGTTCCGGGGGAGGCGGGGGACATCGAGTCCGAGTGGACCATGTTCCGCACCTCCATTGCTGAAGCGGCCGACCAGAGCTGTGGCTGTAAGGTGGTTGTTGCCTGTCGTGGCGGCAATCCCCGAACCCGTTGCTGGACACCAACGGTGAGGGATGCCGTCAAGCTGAAGAAGGAGTCCTATCAGGCCTTTTTGGCCTGTGGGTCTCCTGAGGCAGCTGATGGGTACTGGCTGGCCAAGCGGAATGCAGCTTTGGTGGTCGCTGAAGCAAAAACTCGGGCATGGAAGGAGTTCGGTGCGGCCATGGAGAAAGACTTCCGGGTGGCTTCGAGGAAATTCTGTTCCACCATCTGGCGTCTCAAGAGGGGGAAGCAGTGCACCATCAACACTGTGTATAGTGGGGATGGGGCGCTGCTGACCTCGACTCGGGACTTTGTGAGTCGGTGGGGAGAATACTTCGAAGACCTCCTCAATTCCACCGACATGCCTTCCCATGAGGGAGCAGAGTCTGTTGTAGGAATTTTTCATCTCTTTGGAGTCTTCTGCTTTGAGCATTTCGGTGCGTTCGGTGAGCCGCTGGATGTCACCAGAAGCTTGACGCAGCAGGAGAGTTGCCCGCTGATGTTCGGCCCGTAATTCAAGCACTTGGTCATTAGACAGTTGGTCGGCTAATTCTACCAATTCAGCTTTTAAGTGAGCAATCTCGGCATAAGCGTCTTGTAGCTTTTTTTGTTGAACTGCGGAAGTTAGTTCACGAGAGATAGGGGCCAGGGTTGAGTTATCATCGTCAAAGTTTAATTCGCCGCTGTCTTTAGACGTCAACTGTGCAGCCTCAGCTGCAATGGTTAGGTCGGCTATCCGAGCCTCCGCATCATCAGAATCAGAATCATCTTTACGTGCCAAGTATGCCCAAAACACACAAGAAATTTGTCTCCGGTAGTTAGAGCCGCTCTAGTACGACAACAGACAGTCAATTGACAGAGAATACTTTTGAGACATTAGGACAATAAAAGGTTGCCAGTAATCTGGTAATGCTGGAACAATTTTTTTTTAATTTTTGGGGGGGGAAATTGTGCAAAAAGATGCAGAGACCTCTAGCATTTTGAGCAGTTTGAAATGACTAATAGAACAATAGTCCGGTGCAATGACCATTGTGCAAAGACTTCAAGGATTGTTTAAAGTTTAAAGTGACGAAAAGTGCAATAATCTGAGACAATGTTGATTGTGCAAATGTTGCAGATACTCCTCAGTCAGTGTGCAAGTGGTGCAGATGCTCACTCCGGCATGAGCGGCCAGTATTGGTCAACAACAGATATGCAAATAGTGCAGCGTGGCGAGACTACTACAGAGAGTGCAAAAGTAATGTATAATTGGCCCGACAGAAATGTGACAACAAACTCAAGACAAAAAATTGTCAGCATGTTGCAATGGAATTGTATGTTAGCTGTTTTAGAAGTTGATGGCAAGAGGGAAGAAGCTGTTGGAATGTCTGCTAGTTTAAGTTTGCATTGTTCGGTAGCACCTACCTGAGGGAAGGAGCTGGAAGAGCTGGTGACCAGGATGTGGAGGGTCCAAGAGGATTTTGCACACGATGTTGATCTCCCACTTCAGGTCTTGAGTGATTGTATATATATATAATATATATATATATATATATATATATATATATATATAATATATATATATATATATATATGTGTGTGTGTGTGTGCATGTGTATATATATATATATATATATATATATATATATATATATATATGCGTGTGTGTGTTTGTGCATGTGTATATATATATATATATATATGTGTGTGTGTGTGTGTGTGTGCATGTGT
The DNA here is from genome assembly GCF_024500385.1 of Phyllopteryx taeniolatus. Classification (NCBI taxonomy): domain Eukaryota; kingdom Metazoa; phylum Chordata; class Actinopteri; order Syngnathiformes; family Syngnathidae; genus Phyllopteryx; species Phyllopteryx taeniolatus. The sequence continues at coordinate 3,536,154 of NC_084505.1, read as the reverse complement.
ATATATATATATATATATATATATATATATATATATATATATATATATATATATATATATATGTGTGTGTGTGTGTGTGTGCATGTGTATATATATATATATATATATATATATAGAGAGAGAGAGAGAGAGAGAGAGAGAGACAGAGAGAGAGAGAGAGACTGAGGCTAAAATTACATGGGAGTTTTTTGTTTGTTTCAGTGCCAGAGAACATGCCAAACATAAATTAATGAAATCTGTAGCCTATGGTGAAGGCTCACATTTACTATATTGTGCATTATTTGTCTTATCTAATGGGGTATTTTTGGCAAGGCCTTTCTGTACAGATTTGCATGTTTGGTTCATTCAAAACCAAATAGTACACAGGTGTGGATGTGCATGTAAATGGTTATCACAGTGTGTCAGTGCTGTGATTGACTGATTATTAGCCCGAGCTGTACCGTACTTTTCATTCAAATTCTGTTGGGAAAGGCTTCAGCTTCCCCATGACCCTGAACCCTGAGGAAAAGAGGTTAAACAATGGATGGATGGATGGATGAATGGATGACTTAGAAAAGGTTAGAAAGGCCTTCCAGGACTTCATAAATATCTTGGTGAACAGTAGGAAGCCGGGTCACTCATACCTTCATTGATTGCAGCGTTAGCAGTGGTTTTGCAACATGGGTATCGCAATAACAATGCAACCAACTTGATATCCTAGATTGCAGTCAAGGTCCGATAACGGACAAGAATCAGCAGGATGTCGATGAACAATTTACCTGTACCCTATTTAACACGAGTTTTTATAATAATGAGTTACAATGAAGAATACATTACCAGATAAAAAAGACAAGTAGTAAATTATAAGGATCACTACAAACATTCGTTCATCAGTTTGAGCTGATGAGGTCAACTCCCACTGACCTTATTATTCACTCAGCTGAAGTTTGACAACTGAAGTACTGACTATCTTTAGACTGCTTCTGTGACTGTGTGTGTGTCTGACTGTGTGTCCATGCCCTGTCTCCAGCATGGCTTCAGGCATGTTGTTGCTTACCTCATTAGGGCCATGAAAGAATTGCCAGACCACCAGCACACACACACGCACACGCAAACACACACACAGACACACACGCACACACTGTCGACTATTGTGCTGTATAGAGCACAGCCTCAGTGATTAGTGGCCTAGTCACTTATGTCTTCGACCCAAAATGTCACTGGGAAGCCATTCACACACTGACAAGCTACATGTCAAGTGTGTTCGTCTTTGTCTCTGTCTGCAGAGTGCTTGAAGCTAAAGGGATCATTTTTCTTCGTTAGTGTTTGTCATTAACATGTAGCCTGCAGACACAAAATACTGGCTCTACAGAGTACATAAGTCTCAGTGGAGTGCCGCTGTGATGTACACAGACAGGCGTACAAAACATGGAAAGGCAATAATTTGTAAAATTGTAACATCTTGGATTCAAGCTTGGAAGCAAAATCAACAAGGGTTTCGACCGAAGCTGCTCCTCAAGAAATTTTAGCTAAGGTCCCGAGGCATGAGGAGGGAGGCTTTTAATCATTATTATTTTGAAACAAAAAACAAATATGTGTAACGACTACAACATTATCTGACAACTATGATAATGTACTTGGATGATCACCACTCCCTTTCATCAGAATCATCTTTATTTGCCAAGTATGTAAAAAACACAAGAAATTTTTCTCCTGTAGTTGGAGCGGCTCGAGCAGGACAACAGACAGAAAATATTTTTGAGTCATAAAAATGTAAAAACACACAATGGAGAGTCACTGAACAATGAAAGGTTACCAGTAATGTGGAAATGTCGATTTTTATATATATATTTTTGGACAACTGTGCAAATGATGCAGACTCCTCTAGCAATTTAGAGTAGTTTGGAATGACTAATAGAGCAAGAGTCTGGTACAGTGACCATTGTGCAACTGGTGCAGAGTCTTCAAGAAATTTAAGCACATTAAAGTGACTAGTAAAGCGATAATATGGAATTGTCAATTGTACAAATGGTGCAGATACTTCTCAAGCACGAGTGACCAGCATTGGTCAATAACAGATATGCAAATAGCACAGTGTGGCGAGACTACTATAGTGAGTCTACGAATAATGTATAATTGGCCCGACAGAGATGTGACAACAATCTCAAAACAAAATTGGCAGTGTGTTACAATGGAATTGTAATTTAACTGTTTAAGTCAATAGCAAGAGGTAGGAATCTGTTGGAATGTCTGCTGGTTTTAGTTTGCATTGTTTGATAGCGCCTACCTGAGGGAAGGAGCTGGAACAGGTAGTGACCAGGATGTGGAGGGTCCAATAGTATTCTGCATGTGCTTAGTTCTGGCAGCATGCAAGTCCTCGAGGGTACATAGGGGGGTACCGACAATCTTTTCAGCAGTTTTGATTGTCCATTGCAGTTGAAGTTTCTCCTTTTTTGTGGCAATACGAAACGAGACTTTGATGGATGAACACAGGACTGATTCAATGACTGCTGTGTAGAACTGCCTCAACAGCTCCGGTGGCAGGTCGCGCTTCCTCAGAAGCCGCAGGATGTACATCTTCTGCTGGGCCTTTTTGAGGATGGAATTGATGTTGGTCTCCCACTTCAGGTCCTGACAGACTGGAATTCCCAGGAACTTGAAGGTCTCGACGGTTGACTCAGGTCAGTTGGATGGCGTGAGGGGCAGCTGTGGCGAAGGATGTTTCCTGAAGTCCACGATCATCTCTACAGTCTCGAGGGTGTTCAGTTCCAGGTTGTGTCGACTGCACCGCAGTTCCAGCCACTCCACTTCCTGTCGATACGCAGACTCGTCACTGTCTTTGATGAGGCCGATGACAGTGGTGTCGTCTGCAAACTTCAGGAGTTTGTCAGCCGGGTGTGTTGAGGTGCAGTCGTTCGTCGAGAGAGAGAAGAGCAGCGGCGAGAGGACACATCCTTGGGGCGCCCCGGTGCTGGTGGTGCATGTAGATGAGGTGGTGTGTCCCAGAGTCACTTGCTGTGTCCTGCCCATCAGGAAGCTGTAAATCCACTGGCAGTTGGCAGGTGAGATGCTGAGCTGGAGAAGGTTGGAGGAGAGGAGTTCGTGGATGATGGTGTTGAACGCAGAGTTGAAGTCCACAAACAGGATCGCGAAGGTCTCCACGTCGTTGAGGTGTTATAGGATGCAGTGCAGTCCCATGTTGACTGTGTCATCCACAGACATGTTTGCTCGGTAGGCAAACTGCAGGGGGTCCAGCAGGGTACCTGTGACGCTCTTGAGGTGGTCCAGGACAAGGCAGTCAAAGGACTTCATGATCACAGATGTCAGGGACCCGAGATTGGGGACAGTTCCAGAGATCTATTGAAGATCTGTGTGAAGACTGGAGCGAGATGGTCTGCGCAGATTTTGAGGCAGGATGGGGACACAAGGTCTGGGCCCACCGCTTTGTCAATGTTTTGTTGTTTGTCTCACATCTTATTCGTGGATGGTCAACGCAGGAGGGGGACTCAGAGGTATGATGGTGATCGTTGGTGCGGCTGGGTAGGTTTGGGGTGTGAAAGTGTCCAAATCTGCAGTAGAAGGTGTTCAAGTCGTCAGCTAGTCCTTTATTGTTCTCTGCTTGGGGGGATAGTCGCTTGTCGTTGGTTATCAATCGTAATCCCCACCAGACTGACTTAAGGCCTCTTGATGCTCGCGCAGCTGACAGCACCCGCATTGCTTCACGTGACCAACGCATTGGGCCGCACGGCCCCTATGCGGCCCCTATGCGTCACTTGACATGCACACGGCAAAAAATTTTGCTGTGCGTAGAATGCCGCTGAGATCATCTCTCGTGATTGTTCCGTTTAGTCACATCCTGTGATGACGTACGTACAATGTTCCCCTTGGCTCTACATACCATCTACGCCGCCACCTTCTTCATCATAATTAAACGTATCATCTGGTCATCTAGGTCAATTTGTTCTGCCAGACACTGTTCCACAGACACCATTGTTGTTGCTTTGTTCCTTGTTCCGGAAAGTAAAGTAAAAACAGCTACCGGAAATGGCCAAAATATGCAGAGGAAACTCTACGCTCGCCAATACCAGCCGTAGCGACCCCCCCGACTTGGAGGAGAGCTGCAGTACATTTTCAAAACGTGCGTGGATTGCTGCTAGAGCATAAAGGCAAACTGCGCGTGGGATAGCCGCAGTGATGTCAGCACGGTCACCGCCCGTGCGAGTATAAAGAAGCCTTTAGAGTCGTTAGCAGTAAACTGTTTTTCTAATTTTTCTGCATAATTTCTCTTTGCGATGTTACTTTCTTTTGTCAGCTGGTTTCTAGTGGAATTATACAGGGCACTATCCCCACTATGATAGGGAATCTCTTTAGCCTGGCGAAGTTGCTTAAGATTGGCAGTGAACCACGGCTTCTTATTGAATGGGCGAAATGTCTTTGTTGCTACACACACACACATCCTCACAGAAACTGGTATAGAATGTGACACGGTCCGTATATTGATCCAGGCTGCCAGTTGAAGTTTCAAAACCACTCCAATCTGTTCAGTCTAAACAGTCTTGAAGTTCTAACTTTGCTTCATAGGTCCAGTTATTCACTGTTATCACCACAGGCTTCGCACATTTAAGTTTTTGTCAGTATGTTGGTTTTAAGTGAATTAAGCAGTGATCAGACGAGCCCAGAGCTGCGCGAGGGACAGCACGGTATGCGTCATTTAGCGTGGTATAGCAGTGGTCTGTTGTTTTCCCTCGTAAGACAGTCGATGCTCTGCTTGTATTTAGGGAGTTCGTGATTGAGTTTGCTTTGTTAAAGTCCCATAGAATAATGAGGGGTAAATCTGGGTGCTTTTTGGCAAGTTTGTTTACTTGTTCAGCGAACATTAGCAGGGGGGAATTCGTGTTAGCTTGAAGACGAATGTAGACACCCGCATGTATGAATGATGCAAACTCGCGCGGGGAATAGAAAGACTTTAGATTTCAAAAACAGCAAGTTGGTACACCATTTTTCATTGGTATAGAAGCATATCCCGCCACCTTTTGTTTTTTCTAATAACTCTGTCACGCGGTCTGACCGGTGTGATCGGAAGCCCGGAAGCATTACGCCGCCATCTGGGACACGTTCAGAAAGCCATGTCTCGTGAAAAACAGCACGGGGGAACATTCAAAGTCCTTACTGGTCTTTGTGAGAAAATTTAGGTCGGAGATTTGCAAGTTGAATTGATGGGAGCTTGACCTGCACTCCAGCTCGATTCACCTATGCCTTTGGCCTTTGCCTCCATGCACCGTATTTTATCCCACTGGTTTTAAACCACAAAATAATCCTAGGATGGAAAAGTAACATTAAGAGGCGGTCTATCTCCCAACCCCCTTTCGGCTGGACATAAAGGCGGGAGCACCCCCTTTGTTAGCTGGCTCCTGCTCGGTCTACCACCTTGCCGAAGACTGGCTCGTCCAGGAAGCCCCACCTCTCACCACGAGGTGGCGAGGACACATCAGACCTTTCCCCAACACAGGGCAGCCTGTCAGTGCCTCGAGCTACCATTGCGGGTGCCTGGGCAGATCACGAGCAAACTCCATTTAGAGGGAAACGGGCGCTGCACGTCTGCTCCGAGCATCTTGCGACTAGCACCACCCCCGGGTTGTGGCCGCCCTGCACTTGGAACTCTTTTTCTTGTTTTGTTTTCCTTCCTCCTTTGTCCGTCAACTCCACCTCTTCCCCGTACAAACTGGACCGGGCAAACATTTGGGAGATTGACCAGCCTGCCTAAATTGTGCTCCACGCAACATAAATCCAATTTGCAGTCTACTTTAGTACAGATTGGTGCATATTTGGGTTTAAATTAACGAGAACAGGAACCCCCAGCTCTTTCCACCCTCACAGCACAAGATCAATCTCCTTTGTCTGTCCTTTGTTTTGCTTTTCCCTGCATTGTTCCCCTGTAGATTCCCCTGTTAGAGTTCATTGAATTTCTATAAAAATCCACTACCTGTATCATCAGTTGTGTGTTTGGATTCGACAAAAGACCGCTGGTTATCGTGAACTCTTATCTAATTCCTGTAGCAACCTTAAGATTACGAGACATAGAGGTTTTTCGTTACTTTGTCCTGAAATTTAACACATCTAAAAAGAGATGTGGTGCACCTTTTCGAGATAAAATAGTTAAATTTTAAGGCTTAAACTTAAAATCACGCAAAACCGGAAGTAACACAGGTGTCGCTTCCGGCTTATTCTTTTCTCCAAAATTAATTATGTTTTTATCCAAACCAAATATGCTACATAGTGCTGCAGGTCCATGTGAGGCGATAAGTTTTTGTCCAACCCAAACACACAAAATCCACGATATTTTGCAATAAACTAGGCAGTTAGCAGCCATCTTGGATGTGGCAGGAAGGAAGCTAAGATAGAACTTCAAAGCTGTCTATACTGCACAGACTGGATAGTTACGAACCCAGAGCTCTGCAAAATGTATAGACTTCTCTGTCAGGAATAAATTGGTTGGTTTCTTATACATTGTTATGAACGTAGTTCTTTCACGAAAACGAGCACGCTAGGAACCACGAGAGGAATAGGAGATTTTAAACACAGGTTCCTTCAATATATATATATCTCCTGTGATATATGTTTCTTTTGTTCAAGTTGGCGGTGATTTGCACTTTGACCCAAACCAATCTGTGGTAATTTCCAATGTCAAATTTGTCCATCCATCCGTCCATTTTCAACACCGCTTATCCTGGTTAGGGTCACGGGGAGCTGGAGCCTATCCCAGCTGACTTCGGGCGAAAGGCAGACTACACCCTGAACTGATCGCCAGTCAGTCGCAGGGCACATATTGACACGGACAACCATTCGCACTCACATTCACACCGTCACTGAGTGGCAACTGAAACTACCCTGCCCGCACCAAAGTCAGGCGAGTGTACCACTCCACCATCAGTGACTTGTTTAGGGCGGTGCAATCGTAAATACCCCTTTGTCGTTGGACAGGAAATAGTCTAAGATGCTAGTGTTACCTTTGGGGCTTTTCTATGTCCACTTTCTGTTCCATTTATTTTAAAAATAACGAATTGATAAAGTATAAGCCTTCTTGTTCAGCAAATTCTATTAAGTGTTCTCCTCTTTCATCTCTTGATCCCATTCCGTCGGATCCAATTGATTTCTCGCTAGAGTTAAGGCCAATCTTGGCGTTAAAGTCACAGATGACTATTCGAAATTTGTGCTTCGATTGACTATAAAGATGGGATAAATCTTCATAAAACACTTCCACCTCATCGTCGCTGTGGCTGATGGTTGGCGCATATACTTGCAGCAATTGAAGCGAGTAACGCTTTCTGATAGAGAAGGTACATATGGCGATTCTGTCGGAAAAACTTTTGACAAAGGTAACATAATTGGCGATAAGTTCATTAATAATTAAACCAACTCCACTATTGCGTCCGCTTTCTGATCCCCTGTAATAAAATAGATGGCCATTATCGAGAGTCAACATAGCTTAATCTTTCCAATGTATTTCACTTAGTCCAATTATATGCCATTTGATGGCTTCTACCTCATGTTGGAGTTCTTCTAGTCGAGAATCATCCTTTGGCATTGACACGTTGAGCATCCCCCCTCCTTGAGCCATTACCTTATCGTTGTGGAGGGGTTTGTGTGTCCCAATGATCCTAGAAGCTAAGTTGTTTGTGGCTTTATGCCCCTGGCAGGGTCACCCATGGCAAACAGGTCCTAAGTGAGGGACCAGACAAAGCACGGCTCCAAAAACCCCTATGACAAGTACATCGTGTCATCGGACTTGCTCATGTTCCGGGGGGAGGCGGGGGGAGGCGGGGGACATCGAGTCCGAGTGGACCATGTTCCGCGCCTCCATTGCTGAGGCGGCCGACCGGAGCTGTGTCCGTAAGGTGGTCGGTGCCTGTCGTGGCGGCAATCCCCGAACCCGTTGCTGGACACCAGTGGTGAGGGATGCCGTCAAGCTGAAGAAGGAGTCCTATCGGGCCTTTTTGGCCTGTGTGACTCCTGAGGCAGCTGATGGGTACCGGCTGGCCAAGCGGAATGCAGCTTTGGTGGTCACTGAAGCAAAAACTCGGACATGGGAGGAGTTCGGTGAGGCCATGGAGAAAGACTTCCGGACGGCTTCGAGGAAATTCTGGTCCACCATCCGCCGTCTCAGGAGGGAGAAGCAGTGCACCACCAACACTGTGAATAGTGGGGATGGGGCTCTGCTGACCTCGACTCGGGACGTTGTGAGCCGGTGGGGAGAATACTTCGAAGACCTCCTCAATTCCACCGACACGCCTTCCCATGAGGGAAGGGGTCTCCTATCTCTGGGGTTGAGGTCACCGAGGTGGTTAAAAAGCTCCCCGGTGGCAAGGCCCCGACGGGTGGATGAGATTCTCCCGGAGTTCCTCAAGGCTCTGGATGTTGTAGGACTGTCCTGGTTGACACGCCTCTGCAACATCGCATGGACAGTGTCTCTGGATTGGCAGACTGGGGTCGTGGTCCCCCTTTTAAAGAAAGGGGAACGGAGGGTGTGTTCCAACTACAGGGTGATCACACTCCTCAGCCTCCCTGGTAAGGTCTATTCAGGGGTGCTGGAGAGGAGGGTCCGTCGGGAAGTCGAATCTCAGATTCAGGAGGAGCAGTGTGGTTTTCGTCCTGGCCGTGGAACAGTGGACCAGCACTACACCCTTGGCAGGGCCCTCGAGGGTGCATGGGAGTTCGCACAACCAGTCTACATGTGTTTTGTGGACTTGGAGAAGGCGTTCGACCGTGTCCCTGAGGGGTCCCTGTGGGGGGTGCTTTGGGAGTACGGGGTACCGAACCCCCTGATACGGGCTGTTCGGTCCCTGTACGATCGGAGTCAGAGTTTGGTCCGCATATCCGGCAGTAAGTCGGACTCGTTTCCGGTGAGGGTTGGACTCCGCCAAAGCTGCCCTTTGTGACCGATTCTGTTCATAACTTTTATGGACAGAATTTCTTGGCGCAGCCGAGGCGTAGAGGGGATCCGGTTTGATGGCCTCAGTATTGCATCTCTGCTTTTTGCAGATGATGTGGTTCTGTTGGCTTCATCAAGCCGTGACCTCCAACTCTCACTGGAGCAGTTAGTGAAGTGGCTGGGATGAGAATCAGCACCTCCAAATCTGAGACCATGGTCCTCAGTCGGAAACGGGTGTCGTGCCCTCTCCGGGTTGGGGATGAGATCCTGCCCCAAGTGGAGGAGTTCAAGTATCTTGGGGTCTTGTTCACAAGTGAGGGAAGAATGGAACGGGAGATCGACAGGCGGATCGGTGCAGCGTCTGCAGTGATGCGGACATTGTATCGATCAGTTGTGGTAAAGAAGGAGCTCAGCCGAAAGGCGAAGCTCTCGATTTACCGGTCGATCTACGTTCCTACCCTCACCTATGGTCACGAGCTGTGGGTCGTGACCGAAAGAACAAGATCCAGGATATAAGCGGGCGAAATGAGTTTCCTCCACAGGGTGTCCGGGCTCTCCCTTAGAGATAGGGTGAGAAGCTCGGTCATCCGGGAGGATATCAGAGTAGAGCCACTGCTCCTCCACATCGAGAGGAGCCAGATGAGGTGGCTGGGGCATCTGATTTGGATGCCTCCCGGACGCCTCCTTGGTGAGGTGTTCCGGGGAGGAGACTCCGGGGACGACCCAGGACACGCTGGAGAGACTACGTCCTTTGGCTGGCCTGGGAACGCCTCGGGATCCCCCCGGAAGAGCTGGATGAAGTGGTTGGGGAGAGGGAAGTCTGGGCGTCCCTGCTAAAGCTACTGCCCCCGCAACTCGACCCCGGATAAGCGGTAGAAAATGGATGGATGGATGAATGGACATTGAGCATCCTAAAAATAAGACTTTTGTGCGTCTTTTTTTGCTTCTCTCATGCTACTTCTAAAGATTGTCCTTTGGTTTGAACTAAAATGTGTGTAGGCGTAACCGCATTCTGGTCTAACATAGCCGACTCCGTTGTCCGTAAGCAGCCATAATTAGCACCCTTTGCCGCCAAGCTTGTCTGCCCGCTGCCGTAGGCAGAGGCTCTTTGGCCTCCGGGGAATGAGGGCCTTTTTTTTTTTTTTTGTACTGCCACGAAGAAGGTAATAGATCCTAATCTGCCGCATTGGTCCATTGGGTGTTGGCAGATTGCCAAAACTTAGTCCCATAGTTTTACCAACAGTTAAGCCCCTCAGCGACAACAACGCGTTGGGCATTGAGGGGAGATATATATATATATATATATATATATATATATATATATATATATATATATATACATATACATATACAGCTAAGTCACCTTCAATGACACAATAGTTAAATAATGAAAATTAAATATTATTGTAAAGATACTTAAAAATATATGTATTTTTAGATGAGCAGAATAAATAGTATACAGTAAATGATGACGAAAATGTATTGATCTCTGTTGTCTCATTTTATGCTCCACTTCTGGTTTTGTTCACCAGACTCTTTACCCATTGACTCTCATTATAAGCTTGGCATGCGCAGTAGCTTCTCTTTGATGTAAAAGACTGGGGGAAGGTAGGGCGTTGATTTTCAGCACCCGTTCCCCTCCTACTTACAAAAAGTAGTTGCATGAAGTCATGTGATGTCGCGCACTTCCATCAACATGATCGTCACTCCATCAAAGATTTTGTCTTTGTTACACTTCTGATAATAAGTCTCACTTGTGACGAGAACTTATTAGTGATCGACAACAATTTTTCCCCAAAAAAACACAAGTACAGTGATGCAAAACACACACACTCAGAAATTCTGAACTTTCAGGCTCATGTGCTAACAACTAGTTCATCATGCTGTCCTTCTCAACATATGAATAAAAACCCATGTAGATCTGGTGGCTTGTTAACCAATGGATATGAACGCACCCATGCACGCACGCGTGTACACACACAGGCATGCATGTGCACGCAGATACACACACACAATTTTGAGGTCATTAGGGTTTATTAGAAATGATGGTGCTGTCCTATGCCACAAGGTCAGACCGATAATTATATTGGACTTAAGATGAGACAGTCGAACACACATAGGCTGAATACAGTAGGCCCATACAGCAGAATAGAAAGGGCTAATGTGATTTTGATAATGACTGGACATCAAACATGAAACATGACTCAATAGACTGGGCCACCAAAGACGAGAGACACATTGTCGAAGTTCATGTCCAACATAGAAAGAGGGAAGCATCAAAAGAGGGATATAATGTACTGTACATAACAGACACACTATACATATGAACAACATACATTTGTGTTTTTCATCAAAAGATTAATATGAAACCAAAGATTGTTCAGTTTTTTTTGTATTTACATCATAAAACTTAATTTTTTTACGTGAGCAAAAGTATTGGAACAGAGACTGTCAATGCTTTGCTTGCAAAAACTGCATCAAGTCTGTGACTAGGGGTGGGAATCGAAAACTGTTTGTGACTTGATTAATTCCATTGGAATTGTACACCTCCAACAATGCCGGTTTTCCTTAAGGATGCTTTTTTTTCCCAGCATAACGTCACTGTGCGGTGTCAGCCGCCACGTATCTATTGACACTGGCCCACTCGGGCCAGAAGTACAAATTTCTAACTCACCGAAATATTTTGGCTGCTGAATGGCCCAAAAGCGCATTTTTGGACTGAAATACTTTTTGTAACTGAAATATCCCAGCCAAGACAGGATGTTTTGATGACGAAAAAAAAATCCGCAGCACATCGCCAACAGCTCGTGACCACAGGTGAGGGTAGGAACGTAGATCGACCGATAAATCGAGCTCCTTCTTCACCACAACGGACCGATACAAAGTTCGCATCACTGCAGACGCTGCACCGATCCGCTTGTCGATCTCCCATTCCATTCTTCCCTCACTCGTGAACAAGACCCCAAAATACTTGAACTCCTCCACTTGGGGCAGGATCTCATCCCCGACCTGGAGGGGGCACACCACCCTTTTCCGACTGAGGACCATGGTCTCAGATTTGGAGGTGCTGATTCTATGTATGTGGTGCATTAAAAGTCACTCAATCCAGCCGCTTCACATTCGGCTGCGAACCGCTCCAGAGAGTTGGAGATCACGGCCTGATAAAGCCAACAGAACCACATCATCTGCAAAAACCAGAGATGCAATACTGAGGACACCAAACCGGACCCCCTCTACGCCTCGGCTGCGCCTTGAAATTCTGTCCCGAAAAGTTATGAACAGAATCGGTGACAAAGGGCAGCCATGGCGGAGTCCTACCCTCACCGAAAACGAGTCCGATTTACTGCCGGATATGCGGACCAAACTCTGACTCCGGTTGTACAGGGACTGAACAGCCCATATCAGGGGGTTCGGTACACCATACTCCCGAAGCATCCCCCACACGACCCCCCGAGGAACACGGTCTAGCGCCTTCTCCAAGTCCACAAAACACATGTAGACTGGTTGGGCAAACTCCCATGCACCCTCGAGGATCCTGCCGAGGGTGTATAGCTGGTCCACTGTTCCACGGCCAGGACAAATACCACACTGCTCCTCCTGAATCTGGGATTCAACTTCCCGACGGACCCTCCTCTCCAGCACCCCTGAATAGACCTTGCCAGGGAGGCTGAGGTGTGTGATCCACCTGCAGTTGGAACACACCCTCCAGTCCCCCTTCTTAAAAAGGGGGACCACCACCCCAGTCTGCCAATCCAGAGGCGCTGTCCCCGATGGCCACGCAATGTTGCAGAGGCGTGTCAACCAGGACAGCCCCACAATATCCAGAGCCTTTAGGAACTCATCCACCCCCGGGGCCTTGCCACCGAGGAGCTTTTTAACCACCTCGGTGACCTCAACCCCAGAGACAGGAGAGCCCGCCTCAAAGACCCCAGACTCTGCTTCCTCATGGGAAGGCGTGTCACTGGAATTGAGGAGGTCTCCGAAGTATTCTCCCCACCGACTTACAACGTCCCGAGTCGAGATCAGCAGCGCCCCATCCCCACTATACACAGTGTTTATGGTGCACTGCTTCCCCATCCTGAGACGTTGGCTGGTGGACTAGAATTTCCTCGAAGCCGTCCGAAACTCTTTCTCCATGGCCTCACCGAAGTCCTCCCATACCCGAGTTTTTGCTTCAACGACCACCAAAGCTGCATTCCGCTTGGCCAGCCGGTACCCATCAGCTGCCTCAGCAGTCCCACAGGCCAAAAATGCCAGATAAGACTCCTTCTTCAGCTTGACAGCATCCCTCACCGTTCGTGTCCACCAACGAGTGCGGGGATTGCCGCCACGACAGGCACCGACCACCTTACGGCCACAGCTCCGGTCGGCCGCCTCATTAATGGAGGCGCGGAACATGGTCCACTCGGACTCGATGTCCCACGCCTGCCCCATAACATGAACAAAGTTCTGTCGGAGGTGGGAGTTGAAACTCCTTCTGACAGGGGATTCTGCCAGACGTTCCCAGCAGACCCTTACAATACGTTCGGACCGGCATCTTCCCCCACCATCGGAGCCAACTCACCACCAGGTAGTGATCAGTTGACAGCCCCTCTCTTCACCCAGGTGTGACAAGACATGCGGCCGCAAGTCCGATGACACGACCACAAAGTCGATCATCGAACTGCGACCTAGGGTGTCCTGGTGCCAAGTGCATGTATGGACACCCTTATGCTTGAACATGGTGTTCGTTATGGACAATCCGTGATGAGCACAGAAGTCCAAGGGGGGTTGGGCGTTCCTCCCAATCACGCCCTTCCAGGTCTCACTGTCATTGCCCACATGATCATTGAAGTCCCCGAGCAGAACGATGGAGTCCCCAGCGGGAGCACTCTCCAGCACCCCCTCCAAGGACTCCAAGAAGGGTGGGTACTCTGAACTGCTGTTTGGTGCATAGGCAGAAACAACAGTACAGTCAGGACCCGTCCCCCCACCCGAAGGCGGGTTGATTTGTCTTGTGTAAATAGTAGATGCGATACCTTCGATTTTGCACTCTGGATGTTGTTGCTTATGTCACTAAAAGTTGTTTTTGGGCCTTCTTTAAAGCTCACACAAGGTTTTGTCATCAACTGCAGCTAGCTATTTTCCTTGAGCTACCTGTTCAACGTTGCGTACTTAGTACAATGGTTAGTGGTTTGTTTCTTGTTAAGGACCTTGTATTGGGTATGACCAATGATTGAGCAATGGCAATAACTAATTGACAGTCATCTTTCATCTTCAAAATTGCTTGCTCTCCCTGATACTGTAAATCGGTTACTGTTGTGTGTACATCCTTTTTAGACAATTGAGACCTTGGTTTGCCATATTCCTAATTGGGTTCAATGGCTTGGTTAAAGAAAAGAGCAGCTCCTAGCTGTGGTTCTATTATTCATCTTGTAGGTTATTCATCTTGCTTTTGTGTGTGTTGTCCTTGCTGAACTTGTTGTGGCTGCTTGCAAAGTGATGCTGGAAATTGCCTCTTTCACTGATTATTAAAGTGACACAGGATTTAACTAATCAGGGAACGCAAGCAATGCATTCAGACCATTGCTTGTGGGATATTGCACAACCACGTTCGAGGTGAGTCCTTTTTTTAATATTATAATTTGTTTTTGGATTTGTGTTTGTTATATTATTTTTTATTGTGTGTTTTATATGTGAAGGTTCTTGGAATTTTAGTTAGCCTTCTCTAAAGTGTATATATCCGTAGAAGTGGTATCCACAGATAGAAAAGGGAAGCAAAGTCATATTTACAAACCATGAAGAACTACAGTGATAAATCAGGGTGTCAAATTGTTTATTTAACAGACTGCTGCTGGAACAAGAATTATAAACATTGCGTCTGGACTGCATGTTAACCACAAAGAAATAAATCGTTTCCATTCTGTTCGATTCTGTTCTTCTCTGTAAGTAGGCTATACACACTGTTTGGATTTGCAAGGAACGATTTTCACAGGAATAGATGACACTTCATATTCTGTTTGTAAGTCCAAATAAAGTCATGACCCAAAACTAAGTGGTATGGTTAACTGAACATCAATGAATGTGTTACTCTTAATGTATATTCTTTTTATTGAATCTTAAAAATAATAATAATAAAAATAATTGAGAGTGATAATACGATTTCTTTTTTCATCATAGGCCTTTTAATATATTGATGACACTCCAATTGGGAAGTACAACCTTCTGTTTTGCCATGAACATCTAATCCAGTCCAATCCAACTTTGTTAAGCACTTTAAAAGCACACATAGTGGACCAAAGTGCTGTGCAAAGCAATTAATGCGTAACACGTACTAGAGAGAGAGAGGTTTAAATAAAATACAAAAATGGGTATGTAAATAATGTCAGTCATAAAAAGAGCAATACAAATAAAATACATAAATAAATACATAACAAATAAAATAAAGATAAAAGAGTCAACCTCTCACTGGGTATCAGAGGCCAAGGAAAAGAGATGAGTTTTGAGAAGTGATTTAAAAACAGGTGAAGAGGAAGCCTGTCTAATATGCGGAGGCAATTTGTTCCATAGTTTTGGAGCGGCAACAGAAAAGGCTTGCTACCCTCTACGCTTCAGCCTGACTTTGGGGACGGTCAGTTGCAGCTGGCTACCTGACCTGAGAGAGCGAGTGATAGGGCGGGGCAAGAGCATTAAATGATTTCAAATTCATTCATTCATCTTCCATTCCGTTTATCCTCACTTGGGTCGCGGGCGTGCTGGGGCCTATCCCAGCTATCTCCGGACGAGATGCGGGGTACAACCTGAACTGGTCACCAGCCAATCGCAGGGCACATATAAACATATAAACAAAGAACCATTCGCGCTCACATTCGTACCTATGGGCAATTTAGAGTCTTCAATTAACCTACCCTGCATGTTTTGGGGATGTGGGTGTCAGGGCTGCTGTTTCAGGACCCTGAGTCCAGCCCCTGTGTGTGTGTGTGTGTCATCAGTGCTTTGCAGGGTTGACGTGTTGGAGTCTAGCAGCTGCAACTTATCACCCTAATTACACCTGACTGCTCTTAAGACGCTGTGGGACTCCAACTCGTCGCCAGACTATCAACGCTCTACGTCGAGTTTTTAGCCTAGCCACCTTGCCTATCTTTTTGCTTCCTGAAGACCTAGTGAGTTACCTCTACCTAATTCTTGTTCTTTGTCCCCAGTCTGCCATCTGCCCTTGCTCCCTGCAAACCAGTGCTCATCTCTTGCGACCCACCAAAAACACTCTGCCAGACCGGTCCTCCCTGTCCTCTCTGCATCTGGTTCCAACTTGCAACCTGAATCCTGGCAGTGGGAGGAAACCGAAGTACGCCAAAAACCCACACAGGCATGGGGAGAACATGAAAACTCCACACAGGCGGGGCTGGGATTTGAACCCCGGTCCTCAGAACTGTGAGGCAGATGTGCTAACCAGTCATCCGCCGTGTCACCGATTTCAAATTAAATACAATAATTTTTTTAAATGAATCGTAAATTACACTGGCAGCCAGTGCAACGAGGCCAAGATGGGGGAAATGTGGTCAAATTTACGTGTACCAGTTAAAAGACGTGCAGAAGTGTTCTATACCATCTGCAGACAACTAATGACTGACGCGCTGACACCCACGTCGTCTGTTAGAGTATTCCAGCCAGGTGGTGACAGCCGGTTCAAAATGCTTCCTTGAGAGGATTTGCTTAAGATTGGACACCTCCAGCGGCATGGTGGAAAACTGGTTAGAGCGTCAGCCTCACAATTCTGAAGACGGGGGTTCAATCCCCGGCCCCGCATGTGTGGAGTTTGCATGTTCTCCCCGTGCCTGCGTGTTTTCTAGACAGATATTTTCTTATTGTAGTGGTATAGTTCCACAAAGCGTGAATTCAGCATGAATTCAACTCAGATTTATATTTATTTACAAAATAAAATGTCCTCATTGGACGTAAATAACTGTTGCCATCATATATGTGTGGAAATTCCTGTGTCACTCACAAAACCCTCTATAGTTGGCAACACCCACAAAATGAACATTACTTCAAACCAACTGATTTGTGAGGCTTACCCTTCTATGACCCCACTCTATTCACACACAATCATGAAGAGTGGAACAGCTAGTCAACAGATGCACACGAGGAAGCTATTCTGTTGCTTAAAATAGAGGTTTTGGTCTTGGCAGGTCTCTGTGCTCTCCATGCGCTTTTTAGTTTTCTTGTGTCCTCCAATTGGCAATTTTAAAATCAGCCTGTGTTTGGCTGAGTTTAGTTCCTACTCGTGACAATAGAAAATGATTCTGCCAAAGCAATCTTTCTCAGGCTAGAAATCATCCTCATTCAATTTAATCTTGTCTTTTTTTTCTACTTTGTAATCAATATTAATATCATGTGACTTTCTGTAGTTTAAATTGTTGTTTCCCCACTTTGTTTAAGATCATCATCCATCCATCCATCTTCTACCGCCTATCCGAGGTCGGGTTGCGGGGGCAGTAGCTTCAGCAGGGACGCCCAGACTTCCCTTTCCCCAGCCACTTCATCCATCTCTTCCGGGGGGATCCCGAGGCGTTCCCAGGCGAGCCGAAGGATCTAGTCTCTCCAGCGTGTCCTGGGTCGTCCCCGGGGTCTCCAGGGAGGCGTCCGGGAGGCATCCGAATCAGATGCCCCAGCCACCTCATCTGGCTCCTCTCGATGTGAAGGAGTAATGGCTCTACTCTGAGATCCTCCCGGATGACCGAGCTTCTCACCCTATCTCTAAGGGAGAGCCCGGACACCCTGTGTCATATGTGTGTGTTCCGGGTTTTGTCTTCCCCCCCTGTTTCACACACACCTGCTCATGTGAGCATCTTCATCACCTGTGCCTCGTTCACCCTAATTACCCCTTGTATATAACCTCGTGTCTCATTCGTTGTACCTTGTCGTCGCGTTCCAGCATTCCTTGTTTCCACGTCATAGATTCACAGTAAGACTTGACCCTGTTCCGATTATCGACCTTGTCTCTTTGCCTCATGTTTTTGGATACTGTTGCCTCTCTTGGATTGCCTGCCTGTGTACCGACCTATGCCCGTCTATTAAACCTCTCTTTTTGGAAACTGTCAATTTGTTTTGGAGTCGTGCATTTTTGGGTCCTATCCTCTGTTCCGTTCATGACAGAACGAACTGGCCAGAACATGGACCCAGCAGACTCAGACCCGGTGCGCAAAGCCCTTCAAGCGCAGGGTCAACGCCTCGCGAAGCAGGATGAGCAGATTGCCGCCCTCCACATTCATCTCGAGGGACTGTCAAGGAATCAGGACAATATGATGAGACAGGTGGCCTCGCAGTTTGAACTTCTTTTGAAATTTTTTCAAGAGAAGGAACCAGTTGGCACCACACCCAGTACTGCCACGGTATTTCCGTGTGAAGTAGTCACCATGCAGCCACCTGCCACCTCCGCTGCTGTCTGCCCACAGCTCTCTCGACCGGAGAGGTTCTCTGGAGAATCTGGGAACATTAAGCCGTTCATCACGCAGTGCGAACTCCACTTTGAACTACAGGCAACCGCCTTCCCCACCGAGCGGGCAAAGATCGCATTCGTCATTTCCCACCTGACTGGTCGTGCGGAGGCGTGGGCTACTGCTGAATGGAGCCGCAATTCCGCCGCGTGTCATTCATGGGCTTTTTTCGTCAAGACTATGGAGCAAATTTTTCAATTTTCCACTCCTGATCGTGAGGCAGCTCGCTCCCTTGTCACCTTACAACAAGGCAAGCGCAGGGTGTCAGATTACGCGATTGAGTTTCGCATTCTAGCAGCTGAGACTCATTGGAATAATCGGGCGCTACTCGATGCCTTTTTTCAAGGACTGTCCCCCGCCGTCAAGGATCATTTAGTCCCGCTAGACCTGCCAACCGACTTGGACACTCTCATCGCTCTCGCCCTCAAGATCGACAGAAGGCTTTTGGATCGCGAGCTGGATGGAGTTCGGCGGAGGGATGCTTCACCGCGCACTTGGAGGACGAGCCTCGGTGACAAGCCAAACCAAGGCAGATTCCCTGCTGCCAGTCTCAATCCACTGGCTAGCGTCACCACGGATGAGCCCATGCAACTGGGCAGGTTCCGTCTCTCCCCTGAGGAACGTCAACGCCGGCTGAGGGAAGGGCGGTGCTTCTACTGCGGTCAGTTGGGTCATTCCGTGAGCAACTGTCACGTCAAAGTTGCCGGTGCCGGTAGCCAGGGCACGGGAGAGGTGAGTCTGAATTTCATTAAGGAAGACCCTACACGGGTTCTTCCTAAAGTGACACTATGCTCTCCTGATCAAGAAATTCATACACCTGTTTTAATTGACTCTGGTTCTGATGCAAATTTACTCAACTCCATCCTTGTTAGACGTATGCACCTTAGAACCTTTGGAATAAAACGCCACCGCAACACCTATGCTGCAGACGGCAGTTTTATGGGCAAGATCACTCACCGCACCCAAACACTCACATTGACATTCCCTGATACTCACTCGGAACGTATTAGTTTTCATGTTTTTGACGCCATGAATCATGACGTTATCTTAGGGAACCCATGGCTGAAATTACATAACCCCCACATTGACTGGTCCTCTGGGCAGGTTATGTCATGGGGCAGCAATTGCGCCCGGAACTGTTTCAAGCCGCCACGTGATGTTCAGGGTCATGTTTCTAAGGACACTCCACAGACCCCATCTGCGGATCCTGATTTATCTCAAGTGCCCACCTGTTATCAGGATATTAAAGATGTTTTTTCCAAGTCCAAGGCCAAATCCCTTCCACCCCACAGACCTTATGACTGTGCTATTGACTTGCTGCCTGGAACCACACCCCCACGAGGGAGGTTGTTCTCTCTTTCAGGGCCGGAACACAAGGCCATGAAGGAATACGTAGAAGAATCACTGGCAGCCGGGATCATTCGCCCATCTTCATCCCCTGCGGGAGCAGGATTTTTCTTCGTGGACAAGAAAGACAAGACCCTGCGACCCTGTATCGATTACCGGGGTCTCAATGAGATCACGGTAAAAAACAGGTACCCTCTTCCTCTCATCTCCACCGCCTTTGAGTTCCTGGAGGGAGCCAAGATTTTCACAAAACTGGACTTAAGAAATGCATATCATCTAGTCAGGATAAGGGAGGGGGATGAATGGAAAACAGCATTCAACACACCAACGGGACATTATGAATATTTGGTAATGCCTTTTGGGCTTACTAACGCTCCAGCTGTTTTCCAGAACCTTGTCAACGATGTCCTGCGCGACATGTTGAATGTTTATGTTTTTGTTTATTTAGATGATATTCTGATATTCTCCCCGGATGAGGAGACTCACATTATTCATGTCCGCTCTGTTTTGCAGCAGTTACTGCAGAATCAACTCTATGTCAAGGCTGAGAAATGTGAGTTCCACCAGGCGTCAGTTTCTTTTCTGGGTTTCGTCCTGGCTCAAGGTGAAGTCAAGATGGACCCTTGCAAAGTCGATGCCGTTATTAATTGGCCTACTCCCACGTCACGCAAAGATGTACAAAGGTTCTTAGGGTTCGCAAACTTCTACAGGAAATTCATCAGGAATTTCAGTTCTATAGCCTCTCCTTTGCATGATCTTACCTCGCCACACAAACCTTTTGTATGGAACCCGCTTTGTCATGCAGCTTTTCAAAAACTTAAGTCGAGCTTTACCTCCGCTCCCATCCTTACTTTGCCAGATCTCAAACAGCAGTTTGTGGTAGAAGTCGATGCGTCTGATGCCGGAATAGGAGGATGCCCTAGATACTTGAACTCCTCCACTTGGGGGCAGGATCTCATCCCCGACCTGGAGAGGGCACGCCACCCTTTTCCGACTGAGGACCATGGTCTCAGATTTGGAGGTGCTGATTCTCATCCCAGCCGCTTCACACTCGGCTGCGAACTGCTCCAATGAGAGTTGGAGGTCACGGCTTGATGAAGCCAACAGAACCACATCATCTGCAAAAAGCAGAGATGCAATACTGAGGCCAAACCGGACCCCCTCTATGCCTCGGCTGCGCCTAGAAATTCTGTCCATAAAGGTTATGAACAGAATCGGTGACAAAGGGCAGCCTTGGCGGAGTCCAACCCTCACCGGAAACGAGTCCGACTTACTGCCGAATATGCGGACCAAATTCTGACTCCGGTCGTACAGGGACCGGACAGCCCGTATCAGGGGGTTCGGTACCCCATACTCCCGAAGCACCCCCCACAGGACCACCCGAGGGACACGGTCGAACGCCTTCTCCAAGTCCACAAAACACATGTAGACTGGTTGGGCGAACTCCCATGCACCCTCGAGGACCCTGCCAAGGGTGTAGAGCTGGTCCACTGTTCCACGGCCAGGACGAAAACCACACTGCTCCTCCTGAATCTGGGATTCAACTTCCCGACGGACCCTCCTCTCCAGCACCCCTGAATAGACCTTACCAGGGAGGCTGAGGAGTGTGATCCCCCTACAGTTGGAACACACCCTTCGGTCCCCCTTCTTAAAAAGGGGGACCACCACCCCAGTCTGCCAATCCAGAGGCACTGTCCCCGATGTCCACGCGATGTCGCAGAAGCGTGTCAACCAGGACAGCCCTACAACATCCAGAACCTTGAGGAACTCCGGGCGAATCTCATCCACCCCTGGGGCCTTGCCACCGAGGAGCTTTTTAACCACCTCGGCGACCTCAACTCCAGAGATGGGAGAACCCGACTCAGAGAACCCAGACTCTGCTCCCTCATGGGAAGGCGTGTCGGTGGAATTGAGGAGGTCTTCGAAGTATTCTCCCCACCGGCTTACAACGTCCCGAGTCGAGGTCAGCAG
This sequence comes from Phyllopteryx taeniolatus, assembly GCF_024500385.1. NCBI lineage: Eukaryota > Metazoa > Chordata > Actinopteri > Syngnathiformes > Syngnathidae > Phyllopteryx > Phyllopteryx taeniolatus. The sequence goes on along the minus strand of NC_084505.1, from coordinate 3,514,452 downwards.
CGCCCCATCCCCACTATACACAGTGTTGATGGTGCACTGCTTTCCCCTCCTGAGACGTCGGATGGTGGACCAGAATTTCCTCGAAGCCGTCCGGAAGTCTTTCTCCATGGCCTCACCGAACTCCTCCCATGCCCGAGTTTTTGCTTCAGCGACCACCAAAGCTGCATTCCGCTTTGCCAGCCGGTACCCATCAGCTGCCTCAGGAGTCCCACAGGCCAAAAAGGCCCGATAGGACTCCTTCTTCAGCTTGACGGCATCCCTCACCATTGGTCTCCACCAACGGGTTCGGGGATTGCCGCCACAACAGGCACCGACCCCCTTACGGCCACAGCTCCGGTCGGCCGCCTCAGCAATGGATGCACGGAACATGGTCCACTCGGACTCGATGTCCCCCGCCTCCCCCGGAACATGAGCAAAGTTCTGTCGGAGGTGGGAGTTGAAACTCCTTCTGACAGGGGATACCGCCAGACATTCCCAGCAGACCCTCACAATACGTTTGGGCCTGCCACGTCGGACCGGCATCTTCCCCCACCATCGGAGCCAACACACAACTAGGTAGTGATCAGTTGACAGCTCCGCCCCTCTCTTTACCCGAGTGTCCAAGACATGCGGCCGCAAGTCCGATGACACGACCACAAAGTCGATCATCGAACTGCGACCTAGGGTGTCCTGGTGCCAAGTGCACGTGTGGACACCCTTATGCTTGAACATGGTGTTCGTTATGGACAATCCGTGACGAGCACAGAAGTCCAATAACAGAACACCGCTCGGGTTCTGATCGGGGGGGCCGTTCCTCCCAATCACACCCTTCCAGGTCTCACTGTCCTTGCCCACTTAAGCATTGAAGTCCCCCAGCAGAACGATGGAGTCCCCAGCGGGAGCGCTCTCCAGCACCCCCTCCAAGGACTCCAAAAAGGGTGGGTAATCTGAACTGGTGTTTGGTGCATAGGCACAAATAACAGTCAGGACCAGTTCCCCCACCCGAAGGCGGAGGGAGTCTACCCTCTCGTCCACCGGGGTGAACCCCAACGTACATGCGCCGACCCGGGGAGCAATATGTATACCCACACCTGCTCGGCGCCTCTCACCGTGGGCAACTCCAGAAGAGAGTCCAACCCCTCTCGAGACTGGTACCAGAGACCAAGCTGTGTGTGGAGGTGAGTCTGACTATATCTCGTCAGAACTTCTCGACCTCACACACCATCTCGGGCTCCTTCCCTGCCAGAGAGGTGACATTCCACGTCCCAAGAGTCAGCTTCTGTAGCCGGGGATCGGATCGCCAAGGTCCCCGCCTTCGGCCACCGTCCAGATCGCATTGCACCCGACCCCTATGGCCCCCACAGGTGTTGAGCCCATAGGAAGGGGGACCCACGTTACCCTTTCGGGCTGTGCCCGGCCGGGCCCCATGGGTCTTTTTTCGTCTTTTTCATTTATTCCATACATGAGCTTTCGGCATTGATTTTAAATGTATTTATTTCGGATAAATACATAGATACAGAACAGATACGGAAGCAAGGTCGAACAGTCCTTTGGGAATTGTAGTCCACTGTCTGTGTGTCGCCTCGAAGTGACGTCATCGGGCAGCGCCGTCATATTGACGGCTCGCCAGACCAAGCGCAAGTTTTGCCGCAAGCTAACTTTTACGTCCAAGCTCTTTTTGTTGCACGCGGAAACGGCTAAGACACTATCAACTAGACACTATCGGCTAGACACTATCTATTTATACCATAGACTTAACCCTAGCAATAGACCACACAAAATAACCATTGACAAGGGCTGTGTGTGTGTGTGTGTGCGTGTGCATGTGTGCGTGCGTGCATGTGTGTATGCATGCATGTGTGAGTGCCTTTTCAAGGAAGGCTCTACACCTTGTGACCTAGGCACAAGCCAGGGTCAAAGAGCAGAAACTTTGTGTCTGTTTGTTTTAACATATCCCAAAACGGCCCAAACGAGCCTCTGACCACATACAAACACTGCAGGTTGCTGTGCCTAATTACAATGTAATGGCTGAATCAGATTTTTTTGACTGTTTATTCACCTCAACGTATTAGGGATTGAACTGACAAGTCAATAAGTGGACGAGTTGACTTTACTACTCCCTAAGTCGACCAACTGCTCATAATTTTTTTTTTTCATCTAGTCTTCCCATCGGCCAATTCTGTATTTGCACAACCTACTTCTGCATTCTGCAACACGGGTAAGCGCATTTCCTCCTCACTTGGGTGAATGGGGAAGGGGACCGTTTCAAAGCACCCGCAGGAACTTTAAACATATACAGTGTCTGTTTTTAAACACAAGATATCACCAGAGCCACCAAAAATGATGGTGGGTGGAGAGGTGGGGCACCTTGAGCACCACCTTGGATCTAACTGTTCATGGCCCTCGTTTTACGACACTGTGTCATATAACACTCGTCGCAGTACGGCATAGGCTACAGCCGTACTATGGTACAAGCGTGTGGAAATATTTTACCAAAAATGAGACAACTTGCAAAATATGTAATTCTATGCTCAAATACAATAAAAGGACAAGTGAAAAATAAACAGGGAAACAGAGAAATGCTTAATATTTTTTAGCCTGACTACAATGTCACATCTTACAACATGGTATGCTATGGAGGACAAGACTGGCCAGCTTGTTAAAGAGAAACTTGCACAGTGCTTCTTCTCCACTAATTACAACAACTACATTCAGCGTAATGATGTGTTATATTTGAATCATTTGTTTCCCCTTGTTCTATGCCAGTGCATCAAAATATTTCTTTTTATGAAACCAGTCTGTGCCCAAAAAAGATTTGGGACCGCTGGAAAGGAATCAATGACATAATCTCCTAATGGAATTAGCAGAATTGAGGTTGGCAATGAAAGTGTTATTCAATGAGGGTGATCGTGGTGGTGGGAGGCGGATGAAGTTTGACGATCGGAAGGGTTCACAGATGGGCGGGCAGACAGACTTAAAAAAAATGACAAACTTTAAAAAATACCCAAATCGTCCCCCGTTTCCTAAAACCAAGGGGGTCCCCCATACTCGGGGCCCTGGGAAAATCTCTTTTGTCCCCCTACTTCGACGCCCCTGTTGGTGGAACTGGAACAAACTTCTCACGTAACAAATACTTATTTTTTTGCACTGTAGATATATTTCCAACAAGTTGAGGACAGTGTCATGTTGTCGTTGCAGTGTTAAAGCAGTGCTTTGTCATTGATATAGGCCAATGTTAGCCGCCCCCTCACCCCCCCCCCTTCAGCATGGGGCCCGAGCCAATTGCCTTCCTTGTTGCAGCACCTCTGGTCCTGGGTTTACAAGTCGGCAGATGAGATTCAGATTGTGATTTATTGATTTGTTGCAGGCCTGCTATATTAAAAAAACCACAAAGGTGTCTGATACTATATTTTATTTGAAAAAAAAGCATTGTGTCGATTAAAGATGAACCAAATCATGCATCTTGCGCCATCTTGCTCGTCGAGAATGTGACCAAATGGTATTATGCTCTTGGTGTCTTTGTGACTTCTCAGCTTGAACGAGTTCAAAATATGCACTCTGGCACTACACAGCACCGGAGGCGACGCCACAGAGGGAAACGAGCCGGCATCCAAGTGCAGCTCCGCACGAGAGGATACAGATTGGCGTTCCCGTTGATTCACCTCGCGAATCTACGCTCTCTACCCAACAAAAATGGACGAGCTTTATCTTCTGATGAAGACCAATAAAGATTTCGGACGTTCCGCCGCCCTCTGCTTTATGGAGACTTAGCTTGGTAAGGCTGTACCCGATGGCGCCGTCATGCTGCCCGGCTTCCATCTTCACCAGGCAGACCGCGACATGGAATCATCGGGGAAAACATATATATCAACAAAAAATGGTGTACGGACGTCACGGAGCTCAGCACAGCCCGCATTTAGAGTCGCTGTTTTTTAACTTTAAGCCATTCTACTCGCATCTTTCATACTCACCGGTGTTTACATTCCGCCTCAAGCTAACACGAATGCCGCACTGCTAATGCTCGCTGAACAAGTAAATGAAATTGAAAAAAAACACCCGAACTCACCCCTCATTATTCTCGGGGACTTTAACAAAGCTAAACTCAACCACGGACTCCCTAAATACAAGCAGCACATCGACGGTCCTACCAGGAAAAATAACATTTTAGACCACTGCTATACTACGCTAAATAACACATACCGTGCCATACTTCGTGTAGCCCTGGGCTCTGATCACTGCTTAATTCACTTAATACCAAGATACAGGCAAGGCAGTAAGGCTAGAAGCCTTGTGTGAAAAAAAAAAAAGTGGATCAACGAAACAAAGATAGAACTTCAAAGCTGTTTAGACTGCACAGACTGGAGTGTCTTTGAAAATTCAGCTGGCACCCTGGATGAATATGTGGACACTGTCACATCCTATATTAGTTTTTGTGAATATGTGTGTGTACCAACAAAGTCATTTCGCACATTCAATAACAACAAACGGTGGTTCAGTGCCAAACTTAAGCAACCTCGCCAAGCTAAGGAGGACCCATATCGAACTGGGGACAGGGCCCTGTATAATCGCACTGGAAACCAGCTGACAAAAGAAATTAACATTGCAAAGAGAAACTATGCAACAAAGTTGAAAAAACAGTTTAGCGCTAACGACTGACTTGCATTACAATCGCTGACCAATTACAAGCGACGATCCCCCCAAGATGAGAAAATAGTAGACTAGCCAACGACTTGAACACCTTCTCCTGCAGATTGGAAAAGGACACTTTCACACACCCCACCCACCTAGCCGCACCACCGACCACAATCACACCTTTGACTTCTGCGTTAACCATCCACGAACAGGATGTGAGACGCATCTTCAAACAACAAAAGATTGACAAAGTGGCAGGCCCAGACCTTGTGTCCCCTTCCTGCCTCAAAGTCTGCGCAGACCAGCTCGCTCCAGTCTTCACACAGATCTTCAATAGATCTCTGGAACTGTGCAAAGTACCCTCCTGTTTCAAACGCTCTACCATCATCCCAGTCCCCAAGAAACTAGCAATCTCGTGTCTGAATAATTACAGGCCTGTCGCCTTGACATCTGTGGTCATGAAGTCCTTTGAACGCCTCGTGCTGGACCACCTCAAGAGCGTCACAGGTCCCCTGCTGGACCCCCTGCAGTTTGCCTACCGAGCAAACAGGTCTGCGGATGATGCAGTCAACATGGGACTGCACTTCATCCTAGAACACCTCGACAGCGCGGGAACCTATGCGACGATCCTGTTCGTGGACTTCAGCTCTGCGTTCAACACCATCATCCCTGAACTCCTTTCCTCTAAGCTTCTCCAGCTCAGCGTCTCGCCTGCTATCTGCCAGTGGATTTACAGCTTTCTGACGGGCAGGACACAGCAGGTGAGGCTGGGGGAGGCCACTTCATCCACACGCAGCACCAGCACGGGGGCACCCCAAGGTTTTGTCCTGCTCTTCTCTCTCTATACAAACGACTGCATCTCAACGCACCCGGCTGTCAAACTCCTGAAGTTTGCAAATGACACCACTTTCGTCGGCCTCATCAAAGACGGTGACGAGTCTGTATATTGACAGGAAATGGAGCGGCTGGAGATGTGGTGCAGCCGACACAATGTGGAGCTCCTCTTGGACCCTCCACATCCTGGTCACCAGCTCTTCCAGGTCCTTCCCTCAGGTAGGCGCTACCGAACATTCATCCATCCATCCATTTTCCGAGCCGCTTCTTCTCACTAGGGTCGCGGGCGTGCTGGAGCCTATCCCAGCTATCATCGGGCAGGAGGCGGGGTATACCCTGAACAGGTTGCCAGCCAATCACATACAAACAACCAACCAGTCGCACTCACATTCACACCTACGGGCAATTTAGAGACGTCAATTAACCTACCATGCATGTTTTTGGGATGTGGGAGGAAACCGGAGTGTCCGGAGAAAACCCACGCAGGCACGGGGAGAACATGCAAACTTCACACAGGCGGGGCCGGGGATTGAACCCCGAACCTCAGAACTATGAGGCAGACGCTCTAACCAGTCGACCACCGTGCCGCCCGCTACCGAACAATGCAAACTAAAACTAGCAGACATTCCAACAGCTTCTTCCCTCTTGCCATCAACTTCTTAAACAGCTAACTTACAATTCCATTCCAACATGTAGTTTCTGTCGGGCCAATTATACATTACTCGTGCACTCACTGTGGTAGTCTTGCCACGCTTCACTATTTGCATATCTGTTGTTGACCAATACTGGCCACTCATGCCAGAGTAGCATCTGCACCACTTGCACACTGACTGAGGAGTATCTGCAACATTTGCACAATCGACATTGTCCCCACTACTCGTCACTTTAAACTGCATACATTCCTTGAAGTCTCGGCGCCCTTTGCACAATGGTCATGCACCGGACTATTGCTATATTCGTCATTCAAACCATTCTAATTGCTAGAGGACTCTGCATCTTTTTGCATGATTGTAAATAATAATAATAATAATAATAATAATAATGTACCGGTATTACCAGATTACTCGTAACCTTTTATTGCTCGGTGTTTTTCTCAATGTCTTTATGCCTCAAAAGTATTCTCTGTCAATCGACTGTCTGTTGTCGTACTAGATTGGCTCCAACTCCCGGAGACAAATTCCCTGTGTGTTTCTTGGACATACTTGGCAAAATAAAGATGATTCTGATCCATTACTTCTGAGAGACCAATTTTAGCTAAATATGAGAGAGAGAGAGAGAGAGAGAGAGAGAGAGAGAAAGAGAGTGTGTGTGTGTGTGTGTAACATATGGTTTCTGATGACAACTATTTAAAGGTGTCAGACTGGAGCCAAAGAAAATTATCAAAGTCACACACACACAAGCACACACAAACACACGCACACACACACACACGCCTCATTCCTCTATTTCTGTCTCTTTTACTCTGTAGTCTAAACACGTCTGTTATCTTTTCCCTTTATTAGATAATGGATGACAAAAGGTCACACGACCCACCCTAACAAGGTTGCTACTAAGAGCGACATCTTAATGGCACCTTAAAACTCTGCTTACGGAAATGACACACGTAATTGAAGTAAGTACTTCTTATTCTTCCACAAACACCCACAGCGTTATTTTTCCATGTTTAGTTTGTAGTTTAGTTGTATTTAACCTGTCTTGAGAAGGTTATTGAAGAACATGGAACTAACAATTCTAGTACTGTAGTTTCAAAACCGTACCTAATCAACCATCGTGATCAACCATGAAAGTTCCTCTGAGCTTTCATTCAATTCATTTGAGGTTTTAATTTATTTATTTTTCAAAAACATGTCTTTGGACAAAGATACTTATCATTTGGCTGCTTTAACTAATGATTAACACGACTTCAATAACACATGGATACACTTTACTTGAATACAACAGTTAGATTTTACAGAAATGTTGAAAGTCATATAATCAGTGTACAAGCAACACTACCGACACATTACAAAGAAAGAACACCTTCAGTACATCAGATTCTGGCTCAGCCTCAACAGATACATGCATTCAACTCCAAAGTATATGGGTCATTTCAATATAATTTGATCAATAATGGTAAAGACACTTGTAAAAACAAATAAATCGAATTTAGTAGTATCATTATTTTAATGCTGCCTTGGTTTTATATGGGCAAATGTCTCCCATGCTGAAACAGCCACACTTAAAAGTCCTAATTTCAAAAAGTGATTGATGATTTTAAAAATGTAAGCATTCGGATGGATGGATAGTAAAGGCAATACTTATTGATAGAGCAAATGGTAGTGGACTACTGAAATACACTTTTTGCACAATGGTAAAAACAAAAGTGCATGACGTTAAAGACACATACCTTCATAAAAATCGTGTGAGTTGCACAATGTACGTGTTCCAACTTCCAACTCTGGGGATACAAGTGCCTAAATGATCCTAACTACTTATTAAAACCATTACAAGCTTGTCTTTGTACAATTGTAATGATGGTAGACATGCAATAGTTCTGAAACTTTCATAAATTCATACATATTCATTCATATGTCAGAAATAACACCATTTATTTTGCTGTCTGCTATTGTGTGAATGCAAAATGTCTGCCTCCTCCTGGCACTTCAGCTCACAGAACCCTCTGGTGTATTGCAACAATGTAATGAGGCTGTCTCCAGTGGCATTAACGGTAAAGACAGCTTAAGTGACAAAGAAGGACCGTTTGTAAAAGAACCAAAAAAGGAACTCTGAAGACACTAAGATGGATTTGTGTTAGTTTTCATGGAAAAGGCATATTAAGTCATAGGAGAAATGTTACAAATCATTGAAACTTAATTTGGGACACCTAAAGCTAAAGATACTTTGGCATTAAAAATTTGAAAAATATTACTTTAGCATGATCTTTTCTGAGAAACAATTATTGTCATTTGAATGCTAACAAATGCCAATAATTCAAATACTCATATCATTAAAATTAATTGATTTTCAAAAGGAAATTACTGTGGTATGTCTTCACCGTTATTGATCAAATTATATGAAAATTACCCATATCAAATTCTTATCATGATTCTGTATGCATTTTGCTGTGTAGAATGAAGACAATCTATAAGATTGGGGTTTTGAAAAAAATATTGGTTCAAAACCATTTTCAGTTTTTTTGCTCACTGATTGTGCCACGCACATAAAGACGCAAGCACACACCCTTAGTGCCATGGCTGGCGCCAGTGATTACGCTGTTAAACAAAATCAGTTTCCTGTGTTTGGTTTGATGGATGCCATCATTCTCATGGATCTAAAACAGGTAAATGTGCCCTCTCCCAACCTTTAGCCCTATTATTACCACTGACTTCACCCACCCCCACCAAATTCCTCTGATCCTCCGGAATGCTTCTCCAGATTTGTATATATACGTATAACATGCATTGTTCTAACTTGCACATTTAGTATTTTAATTTCAAATGTTTACGTTTCCCTTGCTCTTGGCTCACATTGGATCAAGCTTCCTCTGTCCATGTTCCAACAGTTTCAGGTTAAATTGAAAGTGCAGGTCATAAATTTTTGTTTTGATGATTATCACACCATTCTTTTAAGAAGGCATAATACATCTGTTGTCACAGTCACTCAAAATGACCATGATGCAACAATTACTGATGATAATTTTGGTTTTATGTAAACAACATTAGTTTTATGTTTTTAGCCATTATTTAAAACTTAAATACTACATAATAATTTATTGGTCTTACATCTAAGTTGGAAAACATTTGTCATAATTAAGCAGACTTGAAACTGGCAGAGGGTAACAAAGTTGATAATTCAATCCATAAGACAAATATGAACTTTTGATTATCATTTTTACATCTGCCAGAAAATTGATCACAAGAAAATAATAAAAACTTTTAAATCCCATAAAATTCCATAGTATTCCATTCTATTCAAATTTACAAGTTGCCAACTTCATGTAAGCACCTGAGCAGAAAAATATTTATATTATGATTTATGACTGAGACCCACTAAAGTTCAGATCCTACCTAAGACTATCATACAAATTATATCGGAACTCTGCTTTGAAATGTGGTCTATTTTCTGGCAGATGCCAGCAATGAAAAGCAGCTGCTCTTAGTTTAACATTCTATTAAAAATAGCTATCACATCACCATAGTAATAATTAGTGTCATGAGTGTGTGTTCTGGTTGTTGTCTTCCCCCTGTCTCGTACACACCTGCTCCTGAGAGCATCTTCCCCACCTGTGCCTCGTTTACCCAAATTACCCCATCCATTTAACCTCGTGTCTCATTCTTTCTGGTCACCAGTTCGTTGTACCTTGTTGTCACGTTCCAGCATTCCTTGTTTGCACGTCACCGACTCATAGTAAGCCTAGACCCTGTTCTGATTATTGACTTTAGCGTCAATGATGTCTTGTGTGACACATTGAATGTGTACGTTTTTGTATATTTGGACGATATTTTGATATTCTCCCCGGATGAGGAGACTCCCATCATTCATGTCTGCTCTGTGTTGCAGCAGTTACTGCAGAATGAACTATATGTCAAGGCTGAGAAATGTGAGTTCCACAAGGCATCCGTTTCTTTTCTGGGTTTCGTGCTGGCTCCAGGTGAACTCAAAATGGACCCTTGCAAAGTTGATGTTGTGACTAATTGGCCCACTCCCACGTCACGCAAGGACATACAAAGGTTCTTAGGGTTTGCAAATTCCTACAGAAAGTTCATTAGAAATTTCAGTTCAATAGCCTCGCCTTTGCATGATCTTACCTCGCTATACAGATCTTTTGTGTGGAACCCACTTTGTCATTTAGATTTTCAGAAACTAAAATTGAGCTTTACCTCCGCTCTCATCCTCACGTTGCCAGATCCCAAACAGCAGTTTGTTGTAGAAGTTGATGCGTCTGATGGCGGAATAGGATCAGTGCTCTCCCAGAAATGTCTCAAGGATGGTAACATCCTTGTGCTTATCTCTCAAAAAAACTGAACTGAACAGCCGCGAACTGCTGGCTGTCAATGTGGCTTTGGTGGAGTGGAGGCACTGCCTAGAAAGGGCTCAGACCCCGTTTTTAGTATGGACGGATCACAAGAACCTTGAGTAGCTCAAGTATGCTAAAAGATTAAATGCTAGGCAGGGTAGATGGGCTTTGTTCTTCACAAGATTTAATTTTGTGTTATCCTACCGACCTGGTTCTAAAAATGGTAAGCCAGATGCTTTATCGGATATTTTCTGCGGAGAGAATTCTTGGTCCGACCCTAAAACCATTTTGTCCAAGTCATGTTTAATTTCTGCTTTTGTTTTGGACATTGAAACTGCGTTAAAAGAGGCTCTGAAAAACACTCTTAGCCCTCATGATTGCCCTGAAAACAGGCTTTATGTGGTTCCGACCTTAAGGGGAAGAGTTATCCACTGGGCTCACACTAACAGGACTGTATGTCACCCAGGCATTGCCAAAACGCAATCTGTGGTCGAACAGCGCTTTTGGTGGCCCAATGTTAGAAGGGTTGTTATCAATTACGTCAATTCTTGCCAGGTATGTGCTGCTAACAAGCCCTCTCGTCCTTCTGGGGAATTGCGACCCCTGCCAATACCACAACGTCCTTGGTCCGACATTTCCTTAGACTTTGTGACAGGATTTCCGGCTTCTAAAGGAAATACCACCATTCTCACAGTTGTTGACAGGTTCTCTAAGATGGCACACTTCATTGCACTGCTGAAACTCCCCTCTGCTAAAGAAACTGCCGAGTTGACGATAAACCAGGTATTCAAGTTTCATGGTTTTCCAAAGAATGTGGTACCGGATAGGGGCACCCAATTTGTTTCACGATTTTGGAAGGAGTTTTGCAAATTAATAGGTGCTACCGTCAGTCTGTCTTCTGGGTTTCATCCTGAAACTAAGGGAAAAACTGAGAGGCTGAACCAGGACCTGTTTTGGGTCGAGTTCTCTCACAATTCTCTCCACTGTGCATCCACTGGTCTATTGCCTTTTCACATTGTGCATGGTTTCCTGCCATAGCCTCAGAATCCACGATTCCATCTGCATTGACCTTCGTGAGACTCCGCCAAATGCTGCTACGCCAAGGTCGATGCGGGTCCACCCTGCATTTCACGTCAGCCTGCTCAAGCCTGCCCGAGAGTCCCCTCTGGTCCCGCCTTCCAGGCCCCCTCCTCCCCTCCGTTTCATGGACGGGGGCCCTGTCTTCCTGGTGAGGCGGCTGTTGTCGTCTCGTCGGAGGGGGAGGGGGTTTCAATATCTGGTGGACTGGGAGGGCTATGGGCCTGAGGAACGTTCATAGGTTTATCATTGATGACTCACTCATTCGGGACTTCCACGTTGCGCATCCTGGGGCTCCGGGGCCATCTGGGGCCGGCCGTTAAGGGGGGGTACTGTTATGGGTGTGTGTTATGGTTGTTGTCTTCCCCATGTCTCGTACACACCTGCTCCTGAGAGCATCTTCCTCACCTGTGCCTCGTTTACCCTAATTGTCCCATGCATTTAACCTCGTGTCTCATTCTTTCTGGTCGCCAGTTCGTTGTACCTTGTCACGTTCCAGCATTCCTTCTTTCCACGTCACCGAATCATAGTAAGACTAGACCCTGTTCTGATTATAGACCTTGCCTTTTAGCCTCATGTTTTTTGGATACTGCCTGCCTGTGTACCCACCTCTGCCCGTTTATTAAACCTCTCTTTTTGAAACTGTCCAATTTGGGTCATGTCCTTTGTTCTGTTCATGACATTAGTATATCAATAAAACATCAATCATTAATAATGCAATAAATCTAGTAAAATGAGTGTGAAACCAGAACATATGAAAGGAAAAAAAATATTAGAATATGGAAACATGTTTTTGCCAATTCCAGTCCAATTAGACTTTACAATGCAACTTGATAAATAATCAGAATATCTGTTGCAGTGTTAAATAATTCAGAATGAATAATCAAAGTTTAAATATAATGCATTTGTTCTGGACGTCACCCTGAATATATCAATCCTGACTTTGAAGGCCATTCATAATCCTTGCTGCTTCATACAGTATCTATCTAACCTCCCCTATATTGCCAAAACCGAGAGCAATGATTCTCAACCGGTGGGTTCTGGTTCCATTACAGTTGGGTTACAGACTGGTAGTAAAGAATGAATGGGGTTCCTTAGTATAAACAATACCAACATACAATATTTCAATGTAATGAATGGCATGTAATTAAGTAGTTTGCGCAGCAGTGTACAAATATGTCGTCATGTGGCACAAGACAGCACACAGTTATCAAATTTGTTGTTTTTCATTGGATTGTTTTTATAATTATGGCCAAGTGTTTTTCATGCAAATATTACTTGTAGTTGGAACTGTGGAGTGCAACTCCATTGTAAACTGAAGACCTGCTGTACAATGAAATATTTAACGTGCATCCGCAGATAGGACTTGTCTTTGATTTGAAAAATAACATATTTTGACAGGCATACATAGAAACCTTATTACTCATAGTGTAACAGTTCATATTTTCGTGTTTGGTACACCTCTGTACTGAGTTTGCGCACGGAATTAGGTGAGGGACGTTTAAAAAAAAAAGTGGGGTCAGTCCCAAGATATTCAGGTAAGTGAAATGTTGTGGCAGTGTTAATTTTAATTTTCAAGGTCTATTTCTTGGAAAATACTTCACTTTCTTTATTGTTTTTCTACAAAAATGTGTCGCGACAATTGGAAAATGCGTCAGTTGGCAAACACTGCCTAAGGGGAATCACAGATCATCTTCCTACGTCGACCTCACTGTCACCTCCTTTCAGGGATGTGCATAGGGGAGGGCGTTGGGTGCTGGAGCACCTGCCCCTTTTCGCCTTGATGCCCAAAGTGCACTTTTTTTTTGCATGTGTGAATGTGTGTGTAAAAGCCTGTCTCTGGCCAGCTAAAATCAAATAAAACAAATTAAGGAATCAATAAGGCGACACAGTGGACGACTGATTAGCAGCACATCTGCCTCACAGTTCTGAGGACCCAGTCTGGGTGGGGCGGCGCTCTTTGTCTGCAGTTTTCCTACCTGATGGGCCTGATCTGCAGGAGCCATGCATCTTAATCATGCACCTAGCACATACTCACACCACTCACTGTATATAGTTTTCTCACTAGTCACATCTGGGCACACATACATATCCAGGGGTTCCTGGGGGACTGTATGGGGTCGGGAGGGTTTGGGTGTCTGACCGGGTTTTTTGCTGTTTCACTACTGCCCCATACAACACTCATATCTAATGTTTCATTGTTTTAGATATGTAATGATTTACTTTTGTCATCTTGTTTACAATTAGTGCTTTGTCTTTTGTCTTCGGTTCTCACTCCCCTCTCGAAACTTTGTTCTGTTCGACTGATCGACTCTGACTCTCAATAAATATCAATTATTATACTAAGAAACCACAGCGGCATCTTAAAAACTCCACTGTGACACAGTAAAACTGTTCTGGCATAAAAGGGATACAGATCCTCCATTCCAGCACAAAAAAATAAAAAGATTTAAAAATTTTTTTAAATCTGCATCTCCATACAGATCCTCAGCAGAAGGAATCATGAAGTCCTCTAAAACATTCTGTTGGACTGTTGCGGTGACGTTGGATTAAAATAAAGCAGAGTTTACCAACACCTGCACTGGACATTGCATCCCAAATCATGACTGACTGTGGATATTTCGCACTGGACCTCAAGCAGCTTAGGTTCTGTTCTTCACCCGTCTTCCTCCAAACCCTTGGACCTTGATTCCCGAATGAAAGGCACACTTTACTTTAATTGGAAAAGAAGACCTTGGATCACTGGCCGACAGACAGTCCAGTCCTTCTTGCTTCTCCTTGGCCCAGTTGAGTCACTTCATAGGTTGGCTCAGACTCAGAGGTAGCTTGATCCGAGGAACCCGACAGTTGTAGCCCATCTCCCGGATGCATCTGATTGTGGTGGTTTTTGAAGCTGTGACTCCCGGCTTATTCCACTTTCTGCTAGATTCTTGAATCTTATCTGTTTGATAATCCGCTGAAGCCCACAGTCTCTTTTGGTGGTGTATCTTCTCCTGCCACATTTTGTCCTTCCACTAGACTTTCCATTGACATGCTTGGACACAGCAATCTGTGAACAGCCAGCCTCCTTAGCTATGAACTTTTGTGGCTTATCCATCCTATGGAGGGTTTCAATGATGGTCTTCTGGCCAGCTCTCAAGTCTGCAGTCTTCCACATATTGAACCCAACTGAGACAATTGAACCAAACTGAAGCAATTTAATGACACCTGGGGAAACCTGTGCAGGTGCTTTCAGTTTAATAGATGATTAGTGTGTGACACTCAGTTTAAAACATTTATGGCCTGCAAAATTTGGTCTGATTTCTTCACAGTATTAAAATTTTTTGAATTCAGGATTGTGTGGGTTTTATGAGCTGAAAGCCCAAATTATGTAAAAATAAACAAATAATACTTGAAATTGTTTAAATTGTGTCTGTTTAGCTCGTGAATTAAAAAAAAACATACTAAAATCAGTGCCTCGCCAGCCATGAACCTCACCGCACATCTCTATTGTTACCACAATTAATTGTTTTTCTCCATGTCAGGAATACACTAGTCACACACGTCATTTCAGCTATAAAAAGAGCATAGTGCAATAGGTTCTATAGTAAAGTATGTTTCTGTAAGGTATTTCAATTTCTTTTTCCATGTGCCAACCTTTTAACTTTGAGCACATGCCCCTCCAAAGGTTTCAGCACGCCCATGCCTCTGTCTGCTCGTTCGCCATGGGGACACAGCTATGAATCATATTTGTGCCAAAAAGATTCACTCAAAACGTTTTAAATCGCAAACGTGACAAAAAGATTCACACAAAACTTTTTAAATCGCAAATGTGATGATGACTTTTTTGTTTTTCACTTGATTAATTTTTTCGCTTACGTTTCAGTTGTTTTCATTTACAGTTTCAGTTTTACGTTTCTGTTTTTTTTCACTGACTTTTGGCACAAACCTCTCAGTTGGGTGGGCTTTATAAAGAATGCGTGCTCATTGGTTAATTAGTTTTGAGTGACAGCTAATGCCCCCGGATGTTTTTTTGTTTGTTTTCGCATCACACTGATCAGAGCCAACGTTAAGGATGCAAGATTGAATTATCGATCACCTTAAGGAAGTGTAAGTATCTGTCATGTTGGCAGTGCTGTACTAGGAAGAAGTGATGTTATTATGCTAGTAACATGTTAGAAGTGGTCACTGGTGTAGTGGTACACTCGCCTGACTTTGGTGCGAGCAGCGTGGGTTCAGTTCCCACTCAGTGATGGTGTGAATGTGAGTGCGAAGGGTTTTCTGTGTCTACATGTCCCCTGTGACTGACTGGCGACCAGTTCAGGGTGTAGTCCACCTTTTGCCCGAAGTCCGCTGGGATAGGCTCCAGCACCCCGTGACCCTAACCAGGATGAGCGGTGTTGAGAATGGATGTTAGAAGTGCAGAGCCACAGTTTATCAACAATTTAGCAGCTAAATACCGTTAGTTATATTGCTAACATTAGCTACCATACTGACTCATCCATACTGTTTGCTATATAGCCACTGGCCACATTTCTTTATCATCTTATAATGATTACATTACTAAATAAAATGCAGCACTTACAACCAGTACGGATTAAAGACGGAATTATCTTAAAAGGGAAGCACAAATCCTATATAACTTGTAGGATTTTCTGCAAGAGCTTGATTATATACAATATATACTTTTAAAGTTAGCCAGTTATTCTGTTGACAAAAAGAAAATAATGACAGATAAAGACAGATTTCCTTTCTATAATCTTAGGGTTTATTTCAATATTAAGGTTGTATTTATATAAAATGTTTGTCCCTCTGAAATAATTTAGATTTCAAGGAAAACAAACATTAGGATATATGTATCTATATCTATATGTGTGTGTCTATGTGTATTATTTTTTTAAATGATTACTATTAGAAACATTAAGAGTAGTATGCCATGGTAAAATGGCAAACAGATAAGAAGGTATTAAAAATTGATAATTCCCAAGCCTACACTGTAGACTCCTACAAATTCCGTCTTGGGCTAGCTGCCAGTGTAGTCTTCCCGTCGGCTTCTTCTGCAGTGAGAATTAGCAAACAGTCCACTATGTGTCCAAAAAATTCATAGCGAATGGTCCCGGCTTCAAGCCTCGGTTTTCATTGGTCAACTAAGACCTCCATCAACCTACCGTCAAGTAATATCACATCTCTTTGTTTTTGTGTCCCACAGTCTTAATTTAGAATTTCTCCAGATGGAACAGCTGAGGATGAAGATGCATTCTATGTCCCTGGAGTGATAAAGTGGTTGACTGGACAGGAACACCAGCATGCATCTTCTAAATGCAGACAGACAAACTTGTAGGATAAGTGTCTACTTTGACCATGAATGTAACAATAAAGTAACAGTCCATTGTGTTTGTTTATAAATTTAATTGCAAAATAATATAAGTTATGCAACACATAAAAGGTCGTTCATTAGGCCTATTTTCAGAAGAGTACACTGCAAGTTAATTCCAAGCTGGACACAATATGACAACCCAGAGAGGAAGTCAGAAAAGGAAATACATGGAGCATCGAGTCACTTTAATTTAAAATGTATAAATTGCTATTGTAGTAGCATCACTAAGTGTGTGGAAAGAGTGTGTGCATATGAGAGTGAGAAAGAGAGAACGAAAAGTGAGACAGCTGGACTGTGTCAAGACTGAGGAGAGACATTCCTGTTAGTGTAGCATAACCTTCTACTGCTTTGCTGATAACACTGGCACCTCTCTCTGTCACACGTAAACACACACACACGCACGCACACACACACACACACACACACTCTCTCTCACTCTCTCTCATATCTCCTGCACTGCACAACCACTACTAATGCCATGGGAACCAGACTGTGGGTCCAACTGTGTGTGAAATAATTCCACTGTGCATTCACACACACACACACGCACGCACGCTTGTATGTTTCTGTGACCTCACTGTGGAAAGAGTTTGTTAAGATAGCATTTCATATCTGTTTGACTCACACACTAACATGCTTGTGTACCGACAAGTGCATACACATACACAGATAAGTGATTAAATTGAAAAAAAAAAAAGAAACATGAGTTGTAATGTTGATGATTAATTGAGGATTTATGTTATGTAATTAGCAATTGTTGAAGATTCCTGGGTTGCTTACCCAGAACTATTGCATGTAAAAAGTTATTTATTTTAGAAAGACAGGCTCCATGTTACCCATTTTCAAGCATAGGGTGATCAACCTATAATAATGCACATCTGGTGACAATACAAATTACAGTGACAATTAGTTTGTGTGACCTTGGTTGAGATTGGTTTTTTTTTTTTCCTGTTTGGCTGTTAGGTCAAGCAGAATGGAGGATCTGTATCTCTTTTATGCCGGAATAGTTTTACTGTGTCACAGTGGAGTTTTTAAGCTGCCGCCGTGGTTTCTTAGTATTATAATGGGTATTTATTGAGAATCAAGAGTCGATCAGTCAAACAGAGCAAGGTTTCGAGAGGGGAGTGAGAAAAGAAGACAAAAGACAAAGCACTAATTGTAAACAAGGTGAGAAAACAAAATCAATATATATCTAGAACAATGAATCAGATATGAGTGTTGTATGGTGCAGTAGTGCTCCACCCTGTGAGGGAAGGACAGGTCAAGATAGGACAGGACAAGGACAGGACAAGGGTCATGAACCCGGCTGTACAACTGAAGTGCGGTGGGAGTGACTATGTAAATTATAAACGTCTATAGGATGAGAGTGTGAGAGAGGGGATACCCAAGTAATTCACATATTCATAAGTTATTTGTCACAATAAATCCCAATCAATTGAGAGGCAGGATCGGGTCCAGGAGTCCACCCGAGAGCAGTACGGCGGACGGGACCCAAGGGGGTCCACTGGTCCCACCGAGGCGCCATGACAACCGACCACCCGTAGGAGGACGCAGGGACCCAATGCCATCCCCCCAGGCAACCCCCACCCCCAGGAGAGCAAGAGGCCCCCCCAACCTGCAGGGCCCAAGATGCAGCCAGTCCCCGCCCAAGGGTGTGACGGTGTCCCTTGTTTGTTGGAAAGAAGGGGGGAAAAGGGTGCCCGACAAGACAACGATGGGCCCAACGCCAAGCAGTCATCCAAGCCCGGGTGGGTCGGAGGGGGGGGCGGCCTCAGGAGCACTGCCATGGAACTAAGTGAGAACCCACCTCCCCCCCCGTTACTATGACTGCCAGGTCCCCGTCTGACGGTCATTGGCCCTACCCCGTGTATCAGTGACCCCCCCCCCCCTCCTCCCCCCGAGTGGTGTGGTGCATTAAAATTTGGAGAGGTCAGTGAGCCGAGGGGCGGGGGGAGGAGGCGCCGCAGGGCTGCCAGCCCCAACCAACAACGAAGCGGGCGACCCCACCCAGACCCGCAGCACCGAACCTGCCCCCCCCCCCCGCACACACACACACACACATTCCCACCAGCACCCACTACCCGCCCCTGAGTGTGGGAGGTGGACCCCCTCCCCGCCCAAACCAGGCAGGGGCAAAAACCCCACAGCAGGCCCCACATCCCGGAGGGGACCGCCCGGCTCCCCCACGGGGAGAGGAAGAGGCGACCGCAGCGGGATGCAAGGAATGGAGAGAAGAAGGGGAAGCAGGCCCAAGGAGCGACAGGGGAGCCCCACTGTGCCCACCAGCAGCCAGAGTGGGGGGCCCAGGCGGGCACCAGCTGGCTCCACTCCAGCACCCACGGAACATTGGCGAGTCAGCATCACACCACCAATACTCCCCAGGAGGTCGCCCCAGTGGTTCCCCCCACCCCCGACATCAGGAAGGAGTGAAAAAAATCCCGCCCCCACAGACACCGGAACAGCAAGATCTCCACTCCATGCATGTGCTCTCTCATGCAAACCCAGGCAAAGGAATCAAGTGTCTAGATTTAGCATGTTGATGAAAGGTGATCAGCTATCTACGTATATATGTAATTGATTTTTTCGTTCTGCTGATATTTTTTCTAACACAATATGGAAAGGTCTTCTTCCCATTTGGTGATTGGTAAGTGCTTTGATTTAGTAGATGAAATTAATTTATAAACTTTTGAAAGATTTATTTTACTTTGCGGGAAAAGCTTCACTATTTGCTTGACAAACTCCGGCAGTTCAAGGGTGCTCTGGACTGTTGGTATTCTTTTTGGTTATTGCTGCGTTTAATTTATTGTATTGAATAAAGTTTCCGCCTGTTATTTGGAGTACTTGGAACAGTTCATCACGTATCCTAAAAACATTATTGTTAGTTGTTGTAGGTGGTTAATTCCATGTTGTTTCCATGTACTAAAATATTGGGGTATATTATTAATTTCGAAATCTGGATTATGACAGATTGGGGAAAGCATCCTGGGAGCTAATTGAAATCCTGTAGATTCTAAACTTTGCCAACAAGCCATTAAGGTGGATGCGATTATTGGATTCTTGAAGCATTTATGGCGTTTAAGACGAGTAGAAATAAATGGGAATTTGGTTTTGTTGTAGTCTATTTGTTCCAATTCTAGCCAAGAATCACACTCCTCATTGTGGTGCAACCATTTGATGAGGTATTGTAATTGGTTAGCTAAATCATAGTGTTTAAATTTGGGAGCATTTAGGCCTCCCTCCTGTTTAATATTGTGAAGACTGGATAGACTGATTATATTTTCTTATTTTTTTAATAAAAATGTATTACAGCAAAATCTAAGGTTTGAAACCATTTAAATCAGAATCAGAATCATCTTTATTTGCCAAGTATGTCCAAAACACACAAGGAATTTGTTTCCGGCAGTTGGAGCCGCTCTAGTACAACAGACAGTCAATTTACAGAACACTTTGGAGACATAAAGACATTGACAAAAAACAACAACAAACAACAATTGTGCAAAAAGATGCAGAGTCCTCAGTTCGAATGGCTAATATCGCAATAGTCCGGTGCAATGACCATTGTGCAAAGGGCACTGAGACTTCAAGGAGTGTATGCGGTTTAAAGTGACGAGTACTGCGATAATCTGGGACAAGTCACTAGTGAGCAGATATCTTTAATATTAGAATTCTGATTTATAGCTGCAGCAAGAGGTTCGATGAATCTCGCAAATAGCATTGGTGAGAGTGGCTATCCTTGTCTGGTTCCTCTTTGTAATGTAAAACTTTGTGAAGTAATCCTATTTGTGGTGACTGTCGCTTTCGGCGAATTGTATAATGTTGCTATCCAATGTATAAATCAATCTCCAAAGCCAAATTTGCGAAGTACTGCAAACAGGAAAGCCCAGTTAACTTTATCGACAGGTTTCTCTGCATCAAGTGACATGATGATTGCGTTTAGATTTTTATGCTGTGACATGCTTATTAAATTCAACAGACGTCTGACATTATCTGTGGAATAAGTGATAAGGGCCAATAATTACCCAGGAGAGTGGGGTCTTTAGCTGACTTTAGTAATAACGTAATTGAAGCTGTGTTCATATGCCTACCAATTATACCTTTATCGTTTATCTCCTTGACTGTTCTGAAAAATTGAGGCGCTAGTATTGGCCAAAAATGTTTAAAGAATTCAACGGGGATACCAGGCGCCCGTCCCGATTGCATATTTTTTAAAGTGTTATGTAATTCTGTGACGGTTAAAGGAACATCAAGGCTGTCTTTAATTTGTGCATTTAATTGTGGGATGTTTAGATCCTTCATAAAAGTTTCAATTTCTTTTTGGTCTGGGTTGTTTGAAGATGCGTATAAGCTGCTATAAAAATAGTAAAACATTTAATTTATTTCTAGCGGTGACTGTGTACAGTTGACCGTTTGAATCTTGAATGGCTGTAATTAATGACTTTATTCTGCTGAAGTTGGTTCGCAAGGAATTTTCCCGATTTATTATTGTACTCAAAGTTAGTGTATCTTAACTGTTGTTGTAGAAAATCTGTTCTTTTTGATATAATAACGTCGAGTTGATGTTTTGCCTTTTGAATTTGGTTTCTAAGCGTATCTTTCGGATTAATTGCATCTTCGTCTGTGAGGTGTTTAATTTTTTCCTCAATTCCGTTTTCCAATTTTTTTTCTTGTTTTTTTTTATACGAAGAATATGATATGATTCGACCTCTCAAAACAGCTTTCCTGGTTTCCCACAACAGAGATGGGGATATGGTTGGGGAATAGTAGAATTTCAGAAACTCATCCCATTCCTTCCTCACGAAAGAATCAAAATACGGGTCCTTCAATAGGGACGTGTTGAAGCGCCATGTTGGTGGGGGTCCCAAATTTGACTTTTCGATTGAGAGAAATTGGTGCGTGGTCACTGATGATGAGTGGATGTATTTTGGGAGTAATTCTATGAGCTGCCGAATTGTTTGAAAGAAAGAAATCTATTCTTGAGAAAGACCGGTGAACTGCCGAGAAAAGTGTGTATTCTCTTTTTGTACGTTTTTTCAGCCTCCATATGTCAACGAGACCAAAGTCATCCATATACTGCTCTAGTATATCGGAGCATTGTGGCTGATTGTTATTTTTGAGATTTGAGCGATCTATTAGGGGATTTAGCGTAAGGTTAAAATCACCCATAATAATTGTAGAATTGGCTGACAAGTGTGAAAAGAGCATTTGAAAAAAGGCTGGATTATCTTTATTTGGAGCGTATACATTGACAATTGTGTAAAGCTTGTTAAATATTGTAGCCTGTATAATTATATATCGGCCTTCTGGATCTGCTACTGCACTATTTATTGTAAAAAGTAGTCTTTTATGGATGAGTATTGCGACTCCTCTTTGTCTGCAGTTATAAAAGGCTGAGATAACCTGAGTGAAATTAGAGTCAATGAGGCATTTTTTTCTGATTTTGTAAGGTCCGTTTCTTGTAATAGGAGGAGGTCTGTTTTAAATTTAGTGGTATAATCCATAATCTTAATTCTCTTTGCCTGTGATCGAATGGGCATTTCAAGACACGAATATTACGTTTGACATATAATGGGTATGTGTATCATAATTTGAAATGGATTTGGTACTATGCATTCTTTGTTGTTGTTTTTTTGACAGTTTTCGGGAGCTTTTTTGGTATTGTGTTGACGAATGTTATTTAGAGTGGGTGATAGAGATGCTATATTTAAGTACTGCAAAGCCAGGTTACATAGAAGGGTAACGAACAAACACTGAACATGGGTAACAAACAGTGACAAGGGGATAATATGATGTGTGGTGGTGGTTTGTGGTGCGCAAGAAGAGTTTTGAGCGACTTGTGTGTTTAGTGTGTGTGGAAACAAGCAGAGCAGGAAAGCAAAGCGATAGGAATGAGGATTCATGCTGGTGGCATGCGTGATTCCGTTTTTTTTTTTTATCTAAGCAAAAGTGGAATGAATGAAACAAAATACAGTACATTTTTGACAATTCATAACGACATTAGCTCAAAAGAATTACTTATCTCGAAGAACCAGGACGTGACGTTGGTATCACGATACAGTTGGCCGTCGACATATAGCTTGTCGACAACTAATTACGCTCGTTTGCCTTTGTCGCAGTAATCCTTCATCAAC
Source organism: Phyllopteryx taeniolatus (assembly GCF_024500385.1). Lineage (NCBI taxonomy): Eukaryota > Metazoa > Chordata > Actinopteri > Syngnathiformes > Syngnathidae > Phyllopteryx > Phyllopteryx taeniolatus. Next base: position 3,491,450 of record NC_084505.1, on the reverse strand, counting down.
GGGTACAAAATTTTAAGCCTCTCGTTGATTTCATTGGGGAACTGGTCGTTCATTCAAAACGAAGTCCCTTTGAGCTCCCGACCTTTGGATTTTATGAACACTTTGTCCTGAAAGTGTTCAAACTTTGCAATGATGGGTCGTGGTCAGTTTCCTGGACGAGGGCCTCCCAATCGATGGTGAAAAGTAATCTTGTCGACTGTATCTCTTACTGTATCTTGAGCGCGGACATCATAAACTTTTTAATCTGCTCCTCGGGGTCTTCCGGAGCATTTTCTGGAATGCCGAAAAAAATGAGATTGTTGCGCATGCTTCTTGATTGAATGTCCAACGTATTTTATTTCATGAGTTTATATTCCAGTCTAAGAGTTTGTCGTTCTACTGACGTTGACATCATGTTTGATCGAACCCCAGTATTATCTAATCTTAGCTCGTTCACTTGTTGTTACGTGAATTCCAAGCTCTTTCTGAGTTCGGTGATCTCCTGGCGAAGCAAATCAAGTGCAATTGACAATTTCTTGTTGATTAAAAGGAGGACACTTGTTTGTATCTCTGTCGAATCAAGTAAATCCTCAGTTGAAGTGGAAGAATCATCTTTTTTTTCTCTTCAGTGGCAGCTCAACATGATGGCTCAGATCCTCCATGACAGAGGAGCGGCATTGACGTAGTTGCGCGGATGGCAAGTTATCGCTGCTAGCAGAGCTGGCGAAGGAAAAAAGAAAAGAATGAAGCGACCTTCCACCGTTGAAAAAGACAAAGATAAATGTTATCTTGTAGTAGCTGTTTTTTTTTTCAAGACTATGCCATGTTTTTCGTCTTCGGAAATCACGCAATCTCTTGCGTTGTCATGGCATGCTCCCACCCCTCACAAATTTTGTCTTGTAATAGCTGCTTTGTCACAGCATGCTCATCCCTGTCCCTCTGAAATGTTTTTTGACATTTGTCTCTTGCGGTTGATAAACACTGTAGGTCACGGGTGTCAAACTCAAGGCCCAGGGGCCAGATGCAAATCGTGTGTCTACTCCATGTTTCTTGCTAAAAATCTGTTCCAAAAGTGCAAATTATCTTCACTGTTAATAACACTGAGATTCCAAGCATTTTTCTTACCAAACCACTTTTTTAAATAAATTGAACAATAATTGAAAAATTTGTTTTCCTTGACTTCTTATTTCAAAATTTGTTATCCATTTATTTTGTTATTTTATGGGTTAAAATCACCCATGTGATTTTATGGGTTATTTTATTTAATATGATGAGGCATTTGTACATTTATATAGTTTCACAGTCATAACAGCCCTCTAAGGGAAACCGTAACTATAGTGTGGCCCGTAACAAAAATGAGTTTGACATCCCTGCTGTACAGTACGTGATGCACACAGACTTAAAGTTGAACCAAAGTCATTGTTGTGTTTTGTTTCTAAATACATTAAATATGATGGAAGGTAAGTCACTGATGGTGTAGTGATACATTCACCTGACTTCGATTCAGGCAGTGTGGATTCACTTCCCTCTCAGTGATGGTGTGAATGGTTGTCTGTGTCTATATGCACCCTGTGACTGACTGGCACCCAGTTCAGGGTGTAGTGTGCCTTTTGCCAAAAGTCAGCTGGGATAGGCTCCCAAAACCCTGAACAGGATAAGCAGTATTGAGAATGCATGGATGTTTGAAAGTGAGTGTGCAAAGACTGAGAACAATTTAGTACTGAATTGTTCAGATACTGTAGAGCTTAAAACTCTTTTTCACCATTTCAGTTGGCTGGATATTTGGGGCGGGACTAAAAACTAGCCCCGTGACGACTACTGGCTGGGGTGTACACTTTCTGGTGCTGTCTACGGCTATTCACTGGAATTGCGAGTTACCTATTAATAATAGCTTGGCCTATTTCTAGAACAACATTGTGCAGTTAGCCATCAAGCTCTTCTTACAATCCGAAAAATACCCCTGAAGTGTTTTGTGTTATTTGGGCTACACTGTCTCTGTTGTGGTGACCTGGCGAGTTGGACAGCTCCACTGCCAATTGTCTTGCTAATAGCTGCTAGGCTAGAACTTATTAGCTGCTAGTGGGCTCGTGGACCTGCGGCAGACTGGCGAAGTAGCGTTGGCTCCGCCCAATACTCCACAGCCTTGCTCTATTCACCGCATGTAGATCCACACAACAGAGACACTTAAGGGAAAGTTAACTCTTTATTACATTCACTAAGCCTTGAGCCAACAAGCTAAATTGATAACAGACACACGGGAAGGATAACTGTTTGTTAACCATAACCACAGCGGCACACATTATTCATCCAGTAGCTGACTACAGACACAGAGCAAATATCACTTGTGAACATTTGATTGACAGGTGAAGGACTTGTCTCCAGCGCCTTCAGAGGACACACCCACACAGTCCCTGCAGCTCGAGGGAAAGCCTTATTTTTAATGATTTCAGAGCCTTTTTTTGCATACAAAGGGATTTTTTTTTTATTAATTCAAATTTGGCACGCTTTTTAAAAACAGACTTTGTGGTGTGTCAAATTTCAAAGACATTTTTTGGCTTCTTTGGTTCAACTTTAATACATCGATAATGTATGCATCCTTTGACAGCATATTACTGCCATCCCATTGATGTAAGGTTCCTTCATGACATTGTAATGATGTAAACTAAACAGTCAATTTGGCAATTCCACTTGGTTCAAGGAATTTGCACAAGACCCAGTGACTTTCAATACATTATAAATGTTTCAATTGCAAGTGAGATGTAATGTACAAACATAAACACATAAATACACTGCAAGTGGTAGAGAAAATTTATAGATGGACATACAAATACACACATAAAAAGTACATATTGACAAATTTGAAATTTGCAGAACCAGAAAAAAACACAGCAAACAGTTTGATATTGTGAAAGAATTTGATTGGTATTCATCGAGGCCTCCCCCAAAATTATTGACAGTGAGACGTAGACCTCTAAGTAAAATACCTCTGGATTTAGAATTTCATCAAAATTTTCTGGAAAAATACATCAAAATATGTAGCTAAATCACAGTATGATAAAACCTGTCTATTGTGTATGCCCTTGGAGTTTAAGAGAAAGACAGTCTTTAGAGAAGAGGGGGACATTACATCAGATTAACACATTTTAATCATGTGCATCTGATATACATGATCAAATTAAGGACTTTTTATCAGTTTACAGCCTGTAGGGTTGTAATTGGCTCACGACTATGATAGTCTCCACCACTTCTGTGTTTTGTGCAGCAGTAATTATCTGACCAACTCTAATATGATCCACCTGTGTGCAATTAGTTTATTGTAAAGACAGTGCACTTCTGCTGTGCCACCTTTGTTATTGTACTCCATGTCTCGCTAATCTACCATTTTACTTGTCTCTTTCGTATTGTTCTGTGTTTGATAATCCTTAGCTGTTTATAGAATTTGTCTTGCATGTCATCACAACTAGAGGTGGGTAGGAACACACTACATTTACTCCTTTACATTACTCAAGTAACATTTTGGATAAATTGTACTTGTGAGAGTAGTTTTAATTAAGCATACTTTTTACTTTTACTTGACTATGTATGTAATGAAGAAACAGTGAGTTGTGTCAGCCAATTGCGACTCGTGTTTACATTACAGACTACGAAAAACAACAGCAGTGTATTGTCATTATCCAAACTTGGATATTTAAGCCCACTTCTAACTTGACGGGTGAAGAACAGAACCCAAGCTGTGAGGTCCAGTGTGAAAGATCCACAGTCAGTCATGATTTGGGGTGCTATGTCCAGTGCGGGTGTTGGTAAACTCTGCTTTCTTAAATCCAAGGTCACCGCAACAGTGTACCAGAATGTTTTAGAGGACTTCTAGATGGAGATGCAGATTTTCATCTTCCAGCAGGACCTGGCCCCTACCCATATGGCCAGAAGCACCAAAACCTGGTTTGATGCCCATGCCATCACAGTGCTTGGCTGGCCAGGCAACTCGCCTGATCTAAACCCCACTGAGAATCCATAGGGTATTATCAAAGAGGAAAATGAGGGCACCAGACCCAAAAACAAAGAAGAACTGACAGCAAGGATCAAGGAAATCTGGGCTTCCATAACTCCCAGGCAATGCCACAGGCTGATTGCCTCAATTCCACTGCACATTGAGGCAGTGAGCAAAGTAAAGGGATTCCGGACCAAGTATTGAAGAGAGTACCATATTTTGATTGATTTAATGTGACCCTATGTTGGATTTATCTTACCCAACATTATAAATAATAGACACAAAAGGAATGAAGACACTGGTTTCGTTTTCTCATGAGGAGGGCGTATGGGAGATTGTTCAGATCACAGCCTCTCAACACGCTCTAAACAATCCCCCCCCCCCCCCCTCGCTCCTGCATTTATTTGAAATAGGAGGGATTTACAAATCATAATGTTCTAAGCAATAAGACACAACACAAAATATTTGATAATAAGAGGGTTTTTCCCAGACATAGTATTCTAAACAATAAGACACGACACATAATATTTGATAATAAGAGGGTTTTTCCCAGACATAGTATTCTAAATAATAAGACACAACACATATTGAACCAACACATGTCACGACCCGACCACATCCGATCACGTCCTTGGTCCAGGCGCCCTTCCATCGGATGATGCTGAGTCTTCTTTTTGAAGGCGAGACATCTAAAATTGTCCATTATACTAATGCAAGCTAAGCAAATAAATGATAACTTCTACAATTTATCTAACACCCTAATTTCTTCCTTTTTTTCTACAAAAACTGAGAATAAATGGTGATTTCTTCAGTATTAATTTTTTTTGAATTCCTGATTTCATGGGTTTTATGAGCTGGAAGCCCAAATTATGTAAACATAATCAAATAAATACTTGAATTTTTTTTTTATTGTGGGCCCTGAATCTATAATCTATGAAAGTTTAACTTTTTGAATGGAATCATGGAAATAAATGAACTTTTCCATGATATTCTATTTTTTTTTTGGAAAGGGTCTGTTGGCTACACGGTGGACAACTGGCTAGCACATCAGCCTCACAGTTCTGAGGACCGGGGTTCAAATCCCAGCCTCGCCTGTGTGGAGTTTGCATGTTCTCCTGTGCCAGCGTGGGTTTCTCCAGTTTCCTCCCACATCCCCAAAATATGCATGCTAGGTTAATTGGCGACTCTAAATTGCCCGTAGGTGTAAATGTGAGTGCGAATGGTTGTTTGTTTCTATGTGCTCTGCGATTGGCTGGCAGCCAGTTCAGGGTGTACCCCGCCTGTCGCCCGAAGATAACTGGTATAGGCTCCAGCACACCCGCGACCCAAGTGAGGACAAATGGTACAGAAAATGGATGGATGGATGGATGGATGGGTCTGTTTATATATGTAACATGTCATCAAATGATTTTTTTTTTCGTCTGTTTTGCTTTTGTATTGTATGTCTGCTTTATGTGAGTCCACTAACATGTTAAAAAAGGCCTTATGTACGGAATATAGCCCTTGGCAAAGAGACAAAGAGTAGTGAGATATGAAGAGAGGAACAGTGCTGACCAGATGCCTCAATGATGATGTCCAGACGTGGCTCTGTACAGTCCTTAATTCAGTTAACATACACCAATGGGCCCATGAGTGTGTATTTTGGTGTGTAGTGCTGTGTATGTTTGTTGGATTCTGATTGGCGCTTGGCCCGTGTCTCTGGCCCAAGAAACAAAAGGTTAACTGAATTTGGTCAAGATGTAATTGATACATCCCATTTTACTGCCTTTGTGTGTGTGCATGAGCGTATGTGTAATTGTTTACATTCAAGCCATAAAATGTACTCTGACAGATGTTTGCCGGACTGTCTACAAGATAGTCAAGTAAGCCAAGCTTCAAAACACAAAAAACAAACATTCACAAAAACACATACAGTCCTGCTCACCACTATTGGCACCCCTTCCTTTTTTGCATAACCTGTATAATATCTTCAGAAATAAATGGAAATGTGTCGAACGTTTATCATCATGGTCTTTTAATTGAAGGTACAAAGTAATTTAACAAAGAAAATGTTTGTTTTTTTCAACTTAGATGTTATAATTTAAAATGGGGGGGAAAAAACAGAAAACAGCATGTGCAGCAATATTGGCCGCCCTCCTTTATGTTTGGTTGAACACCTATGGCAGCGATGACAGCCTCCAAACTTCTTTTATCCATCTATAAGCTCTTTGCACTTCTCAAGTGATATTTTCTCCCCCTCTCCCTTTGCAATTTGTTCCAGCTCTTGAACATTTGCAGGGTTCGTTTCCCCAATGGCAGATTTCCGCTCCCCCCAAAGATTTTCAATTGGATTGAGATCAGGACTCATTGCTGGCCATTTTCAAACAGTCAATTTTTTTCATTTTCAACAAGTCTTGTGTTCTTTTGGATGTGTGCTTTGCGTCTTTATCTTGCTGGAGGACCCATGATCTTCACCTCAAACCAGGTTTTCTTACATTGGGTAAGACATTTTGCTCTAAAATCTCTTGATAATTTTCTGATTTCATGATTCCTGTAATACTGTCAAGGCCTCCAGTACCAGATCTATTAAAAGCAGCCCCACAGCATCATGGATCCTCCGCCATGCTTGACTGCTAGCAGTGTGTTCTTTTCCTTAAAGGCTTCAATGCACCATCTGTAAACATACTGTTTGTGTACATTGCTAAAATCATCTTTTGCTCTTTTGTATCAGACACAAGTTCTCGATAGTACAATGTTATTTCACTTGATTAATTTTCTTCAGGAGCTATTCCATGTTTAGTACTGAAACTTGATCGGTGCCAATAAGGAAGAGCAGGACTGTAAATAAAACTATCGTTATTGTGATCATACGCTTCTTTTGTAAAGTTTATAAAAACACTAAAAAGTATGGCCTCTCACTCAAATGTATGACTTTGAAAGGTATTCACAAGATAACAAACACAAAAAATGGACAATACAGTTCCTAAAACACGGCATTTGTGTTTGCCAAAATATTTTCTTTAACTTTAAAAAAAATAAAATAATGAGATGTAGCCCAAACGGGGCTGCACAGGGGTATTACAGACTTCATTACACATCAAATAACAGGTGGAACAAATGTGTTTGCAGGAGACTGAATTGCTCGAAAGGTTGTGGCAAGAAAAAAAAAAAAACTATCAAGTGAAACTCAAGAGAATCTTATACTCAAAATAATCCGGGCAATTACTGTAGATTTGAGTTCCAAGATGACATGTGGCCAAATGGGTAATTGTCATCCATCCATCCATCCATTAAACGCCTATCCTCACTAGGGTCGCGGGTGTGCTGGCGCCTATCTCAGCTGACTTCGGGCGAAAGAAGGGTTACACCCGGAGGTTGTCGCCAGGCCAATCGCAGTGGTTATTTGTTATTAGAAACAAAATAGCAGGAAAAACACAAATCAGATGAAACAAAAAAGAATGTGCTTGAAAAATGTTCAAGCCTATCATATGAAAATAAAAAGAATGTGCTTGAGAAATGTTTATACCCAATTTGTGTTCAGTGTCACCAGCTGAAAACTAAATACCTTTTGTACCACAAGATTTATTGTGTGAGCAGCTCAGGTAAGTACCCCATTAAAACAGAACAGTTACTAACTTGACCCTAAACTTTCAGTGTGTGTGTGTGTGTGTGTGTGTGCCCGTGTGCTTTCCTCATGTTGTAAAACCACTGTGGTGGTCAGTCATGTGCTTTTGCCTCTTTCAATGGCGGTTTCTTTGTTACACAACTTCAAACATCCAATGTACCATTTCGCTCAGATTTTTACATTTAAACTTAACTTCATCATAATAGTCAACTCCTTGTTGAAGCTCATCATGACAGTCAACTCCTTGTTGGTTGTGATTCAGTTGAAATATCTATACCACGTGTATTACATTAGGCAGGGGAGGAAGTTGTTCAACAAGCTGAAGCTTCTTTTTCCCCCTGACAACTAAGGGATGCTGTAAGGTAGAAGTTTATTGGATTGTCATATAGATTCATTTGAAGACAGTGCATATGGTTAGGATGTATGACTCACGACAGGATATAGGTTGGGATGTGGGTCAAAGTCCGAGTCCATGTTGTATCAGAGTTGAGGGTTCATACTGTATGTTCTTCCTGTGAATAGCCAGGTTTACATGCAGACTTTATTTTTGTCATTCCGACTGAATTCATTCCGATTGAAGCTCTCTGGTCAACTGTTTACATGTGACGTGATCTATTCCAATTGGTTGTAAACATGCGTCCATTTAATTGAAACAGCCGTCCGTGTGACATGAGCACATACTGTAGATGTTAACACCACATCATTTATCAAGATGGAGGTCCGTCATCTATTTAGCACAGTAGTTGGGATTGTTTTTACTTTTACTAAAACAACCGGTAGATAAAAACAAATGACAAGAAGTTAAAAACAAGATCAGCTCTGATTGGAAGCCGCCATATTTACATGCGTAAACAATGACATCGCCACATATTTACGTCAAGACGGAGCATGCGCAGACAGAGCGCAGCCTGGTTCCATTCCGATTGACAGTTTACATGACGAAAATTGACTTCTAATCAGTTGGCAAAAGGAATATTCCACCCCGATGAAACCGAATGAAATTGCATTCCGATTTGCCCTGTTTATTCCGATTGAGGTGTTTGTGAGAATTTTTATTTGGTTTGGGTTTCTAATCCAATTGTAATCAGAATAGAAGGCTCCATGTATAAACCCCCCTATTGTGTGGGTTCTGTACTCGCACTCTGACTTACTTCCACAGTCAAAATACATGACCAGTTTGTTATGTTATTTGAACTCAACTCAACTTTATTTATTTATTTAAAGCCCTTTAAATACAACTGCAGCTGTAAACAAAGTGCTGTACACAGATAAGAATCAAACACTCAAAGGATGTATAATCACTCTCAGTTTTTAAGATTTTAGATGTATTTTTTTTTATTTTTTTTATTTCTTAATTCATTTATTTATTTGACTGTATTCTTTTCAAACAAGCTAGAAGAGTGTATAACCATACAGTATTTGGTTGAAACGTTATATTTTTTTGACAGCAATATACATCCCCCCACGCCTCAAAAATGCTTTGTTCCACCCAATCCCTCCCCTCTTCCCTACTCTTCTCACTTCTCTTCTGACACTGACTTACAGTGATATACAGTTGTGGGGCAAAGTACCTGGTTTAAAACAGGTGGAACATTTCTTAAATTTCACCACTCAGTACCAACACACTATAATCTTTACCATTTACCATTCCCATGTTAAACATTTTTAAAACATGAATTGATTTTTTTTTTCACCCTTTTAAAACAACCATAAGTCACAACAATAAAAGCTATAAAAGCACATACGGTAAAGTATATGTGAAGTATACAGTATGCTCCCTTCCTGCCGTTTTTGCATATTTATTACCGGTACACTGTAATAAATCAATTTTAATGTCTCACAAAAACAACCCAAGTAAACATAAAATGTGTTTCTAAATGTGTTGTATTTATTTATTGAATTTCATTCTGCAATTGGCTGGGATAGGCTCCAGCACACCCACGACCCTAGTGAGGATAAGCAGTACAGAAAATGGATGAATGGATGGATGGATTGATGTATGAATTTTATTTATTAAGGTGGGGTGAAATCCAAACCTATGTGAAAAGACAATTGCCCGCTGAACCTAATAACTGGTTGTACCACCCTTGGCAGAACTGAAAGTAAGCATTTGCGATAACTGGTCATGAGGGTTTCGCATCGGTGTGGTGGAATTTCGGCCCACTCTTCTTTGCAGAATTGTTTTAACTCACTCATATTGGAGAGCTATCGAGCATGCACTGCCTGTTTACTGTCATGCAACAGCATCTCAACTACATGTAAGTGTTGACTTTGAATTGACCAATCCAATTTGTTTTTGTTAAGCCATTCACAGACGGATTTGCTAGTATGTTTCAGGTTGTAAAACCCAAGCGTGGATATGAACCGATAGTCAGACGATCGCCTGCAGGATTTTCTGGTAGCAGAATTAATTGTTGCACAAAACGGGCCACACACCTTACAAAAAAATTGACTTTTGTCTCATCAATCCACAGAAGATTTCTCCAAAAGTCATGGGGATCATTAAGATGTTACTTGGCAGAGACGAGCCTTTGTGTTCTTTGTTTGTCACCAGAGGTTTTCGCCTTAGAACTCTCCCATGAGTGTCTTTCTTATGGTTGAATCATGAACACTGACCTTAACTGAGACCAATGAGGATAGCAGTTCTTTGGATGTCATTCTGGGTTCTTACCTCCTGAATAAGTCATTGTTGCACTTTTGGAGTAATTTTGGTCGACCACTCGTGAGAAGGTTCACCATTGTGTTGACCATTTGTGGATAATGGCACTGATTGTGGTTTGCTGGAGCCCCCAAACTTGAGAAATGGCACTGTAACCTTTTCCAGACTAAATTTCAATCACTTTCTATCATTTGTTCTTGAATTTACTTGGAACATCGCATGTTTCTTTTTTTTAGATCTTGTAGTCTACTTCACTTTGACAGGTAATATTCAATTATTTCTCGAGTCAACAAATCTGGGGGTAATCAGGTGTGTGCCCAATGTGACTGATCTCAGCGTTCCAAAAACTGTAGTGGAGTCATGATTTAACAAGGGGGTTAATTACTTTTTTTTTTTTTAATCGGGTTGTTTCTGTGTGATGTTAGAAGTGGCTTAATTAATGATCTGAAACACTTAACGTGTGAATACGATGAGTAGTATTCGTACATAGGGCGGACATCAAAAAAACTTTTTTTTCTAACGGCACTGGCATGTAAGCATTCTTGGAAGGGGGGTTATTCTGCACCCTGGTGGTCAAAGTGGGCCATGCAACCGACGTCATTCCTTTTTCTTCATTCTTCAAACTCAGCGGAGTCTGATGAGTTCCTCACGTCAAACCATCTGGAAAACATGAACTTGGCAAGAGCCAAGTCAACGTATTATTTCATGCTCCAGCAGCACTTGTGATAGTAAATTGCAATGAATTTTTTTCTTAAATACATGTTTTTTAAAAGAAACATTTAATTCGTATAATTTCTCTGTTCCAAATGGAAAATTTGTCATTGACTATTTTTATAGACAAAATGACGCTCAACATAAGGGATACCTCTTTGTACTTAAAAGGCCTTTGTCTTTGTATGTGTATGCCTGTGTGTGTGTGTGTGTAAATGTGATCAGGAATTCATTAGTTGAGAGGAAGCTCGATGCTGCAGTCTGTTTTCTGTCAGTCTGTCGCACGCTGATTTTTCCCAAGGCCAAGAGGATATCCCTTTACCCACGCGCGCGCGCGCGAACACAAGCACGCAAAACTGGCGATACAACCGCACATGGAAACAGAGAAAGTACATGGAAAAGCGTTAGTGCACATACATGCAACATAAATACTAACTGGAAAAAATACTTAAGACATTTTTCCAAATATTACATGTCAAGGCAAACATGATGTTCGGGATATATAGATAAGATTTTGTACAATATTTACAAAGGGCTTACATTATTTGTCCCCTTTGATAAAACTCGTACTTTCTGTCAGAGAGGAAACAGAGGAGAATATTCATCAACGTCATTGTTAATAATAATAATAATAATAATCAGCATCGTCATCATCATCACATACAAGTATTAAAAATCCACACAACTATATGTGTAGGCTAATTCATCAACTTTCACTGATCTAACAAAAAAACAAAAACAAAGAGTATGCATGGGTGAAAATAAATAAATAAATTGCAATTATGGAAATGAGAGCACCCTAACAAATCTATTTATGCGTGCCGTCTATGGCTACAAACATGAAATCGTGTTGTTATTGGATGCCCGGATGAAAATATACGTGATTTATTCGTACAGGGTAGGAATGAGTATACTTTGTTGGGAGGGTGGGTGTAAACTGGACGTTAAGGAAGATAATTTGTGGTATAACAGTCTACTGTGGAGTAGAACCTCTGTGCACTCACCCCTTCATTTATCTGTAAGGGTAAGTGTCTACCGTGGTGCTGCTGTTGTGAAGTGCTTGAAAGGCCGAGTGTGTTTTCGTGCTTTCGTCGTCGGTCCCAGCACCTCGGATTTGGCAGGAAGGTAGATCTGAGAGCCAAATAGCAAGAGATGATACACTGCACAATTAAGTGTTTAAAAAAATAATAATAATAATACATTAAAAAAATTAATAACAAGGGTGCAAGAATATGTTTTCATATGTTCCCATCTCATATGCTTACATTTATACAAAGTTGCAGAAAAAAAAATGAAACTGATGTGCCTATCATATTTTCCTCTTCCCGGCGCACTGCTCTCGTATAGGTGAACATGTATCACCGCTTTTCATTTGTTATTATAAGATAGCGGATGAGGAGAGGGCGAGGGCGTGCGTGATGAATACCGACTAAAAGTGACTTAATAACTATAATAGCTCCGATTGGCGACTTTTATCAGCCTTGTCAACTCACTAGACTCCGGAAAGTGCGCCGCCTTCCACATGAAATCATAATTAGGCCTACTATTCTGGACACTGTTAATGCACGAGACTACTATCACAAGAAAACAACAGTAAATAATAATAATAATAATTCTACAAGAATAGAAATAATAATAATAATAATACAGTTTCTTATTGTTAATTACTGAATTCAAAACATAGCGTATATGCACCAATTTTCGGTTTCGGGCTACGGAGGATTTTTCGTTGCCCTCGTTTATCAATCATAAATAGGATACTTTTCATACAAACATAAATACATACATAGGCTACAAACTACACAGAAATCCATCCAGTTCATAAATCCGAATAGAAATTGTATTCTTCATTGTAAATTGGACGTTACAGTAGCTCAGATTTTTTTGACTGTACACGTTTTAAATAATATGCAGTAGACTCTATATATATATATATATATATATATATATATATATATATATATATATATATATATATATATACCATTTCTATGGCGCTGCACTTTGCATGATTCACAGCTGTTCTAAATAAATGAATAAATAAATAGAGCCTCCCAAAAACGGTTATAATTCACAGATGGCACTTTAACTGTATTGACAATGACGACCAAGCTTAAGCATGTTGTGCATGTGTCTATTATTATTATTATTGCAAATATGTTTATTTTAATATTATGATCATCTACTGGAAAAAAAGGTCCTTTACACTGGCTGTACATGAATCAAATGTTTTAAACTATTATTATTTTATTATTTTCAAGGAGAAGAAACATTTACCACATTGTAATCATGTGCAGCCAATGTACATGATCAAATTAAGTCCTTTTTTAAGTGTGCCATTGATGTTACGAAATATCTGATTATTATGATTGTATATGATTTGTACACGTCTAAATTGTTATCATGTAGTATGATCATATTTTTGTCCATGAGTAAGACATAAAACATATCTTTCAATTGAAAATACTACATCCTAATTATTATTTTAAAAATAGCACTCATGTTATTTTTAATGTTTGTTGGTCAGGCATTTAATTATTTTAAATAATTAAAAAACACATTACAAAACAGCGCATACTTCACTTTATTTACCCGTTATGTTTATTAAATATTACTGTTAAATAACAAGAAAAGTAGAAAGTGAGACTTTTCTTCTGTACATTCTCCAAGGTTTCGAGGCCCGTGATTAATCCTTCACTCGTTAACACGTTCGACAGGCCAAATTGATGCAGATTGGTTTGATATTAGAAAGTGACAGTGCGGTGTTTATGTCTTCATGTAATACATTGATGATGTTAATGGGCCGATGATTGGAGGAGGTTAAGTGGCTGACCTTGCGTGTGTGTGCGCGCGCGCGTGTGTGTACGCGCGCGTATACGCACGAGCGCATGCGTGTGTGTTGATTATTTTCCCTTTTTAATCTTTTGCAACTGGTTTTATAGCTGTTGATAATCATTCTCCCATTTTTAACTTTGAAAACCACCAAAAAGATTCGAATGAGTGTAACATTTAAGAGATGAGGATCTCCAAACTGTCCTTAGATTGACTGGCGGCGACCGACAGTGATGTCCGCCTTTGGTATAAAGTCAGCTCACGGGATGAACAAAATTTTACCAGCAACCCTCAACGGAATAAGTGTATAGAAAATGAATGGATGGATTATGGATGGCTCTCCAAACTGTCAAACACGAGCAATTAGAGTAGTTCAGTTCATGTAGAAAATAAAAGACTAAGAATTCTCATACTGTAGGTTTACTCATCCATCCAGCCATTTTCCTCTGCTTAGCCGAGACTTTGCTCTCCCCAGCCACTTCCTCTAGCTCTTCCGAGGGGATCCCGAGGCGTTCCCAGGCCAGCCGAGAGACATTGTCTCTCCAGCGTGTCCTGGTTCGTCCCCGGGGTCTCCACCCGGTGGGACGTGCCCGGAACACCTCACCGGGGAGGCGTCCAGGAGGCATCTTAATCAAAGGCCCGAGCCACCTCATCTTATTATTATTATTATTGGTGGTGGTGGGGGGGGGGGGGGGGATAATGCTTCCTTGCCCAAAAAAATAAAACTGTAAAAAAAGAAAGTAAAATTATTTCATTCGTTAATTCATTCATTCATTCATCTTCCGTACTGCTTATCCTCACTAGTGTCGCAGGCGTGCTGGACCGTATCCAAGGCATTCGACCATGTCCCTCGGGGAGTCTTGTGGGGGGTGCTTTAGGAGTATGGGGTACCGAATCCCATGATACGGGCTGTTCGGTCCCTGTACGACCAGTGTCAGAGTTTGGTCCGCATTGCTGGCAGTAAGTCGGACTCGTTTCCGGTGAGGGTTGGATTCTGCCAAGGCTGCCCTTTGTCACTAATTGTGTTCATTACTTTTATAGAGAGAATTTCTAGGCGCAGCCGAGGCATAGAGGGGGTCCGGTTTGGTGGCCTCAGTATTGCATCTCTGCTTTTTGCAGATGATGTGGTTCTGTTGGCTTCATCAAGCCGTGATCTCCAACTCTCACCGGAGCGGTTCGCAGCCGAGTGTGAAGCGGCCGGGATGAAAATCAGCACCTCCAAATCTCAGACCATGGTACTCAGTCGGAAAAGGGTGACGTGCCCTCTCCAGGTCCGGGATGAGATCCTGCCCCAAGTGAAGGAGTTCAAGTATCTTGAGGTCTTGTTCATGAGTGAGGGAAGAATGGAACGAGAGATCGACAGGCGGATCGGTGCAATGTCTGCAGTGATTGCAATTATCTGAATGCTTTTAGCTTGTACTGTCAACCCTATTTTATGTTTGCTGTAGGGTTGTTCCATCTGGCAAAAAAAAAGAAAAAAAAAGCTCATGATTGATTTTTTCATATCATCCAGTTTTGATTATTATGATGATTTTTTTATCCTGTTTTTAAACTTTTTTTAAATAGACAGTTTTAAGGCATCTGGACTGAAAACTAAGGACAATAGAAAGTTTAACATTTTATTAACACCTTTTGTCAACAACACTCCTCACAATCAATAATTAAAACAGTAACAACAACATGATATTAGCATCCATTCCATCCAGCCATCCATTTTCTGTACTGCTTATCCTCACGCGGGTCGCGGGCGTGCTGGAGCCTATCCCAGCTGACTCTGGGCAAGAGGCGGGATACACCCTGAAATGGTCGCCAGCCAATTGGAGGGCACATATAAACACACAACTAGTCACACTCACACCTAAGGGCAATTTAGTCTTCAATTAACCTACCACGCATGTTTTTGGGATGTGGGTGGAAACAGGAGTACCCAGAGAAAACCCACGCAGGCACGGGGAGAACATGCAAACTCCACACAGGCGGGGCCGGGATTTGAAGCCCGGTCCTCAGAACTGTGAGGCAGACTTTGCTAACCAGTCGCCCACTGAGCCGCCAGATACTAGCAAATAAAATACATATAGAAACATAAGAACACTCAACAGTGCAGTGTAGAAAAATATAAAACGGTAATTTTAAGTCCTGAGTATTTTTGGAGGTACAAGATAAAAAAAATAAACAAACTGCACCCTTGGGGATAATGAATTTACCTTGAATTGTAAACATCACTCTCCAGTTATTATGCTACATACCCACCCAACATTATTGCTACTTTCAAATGTGCATCATCTTTTATAAGAATACAGATGAACTCGTTTTACCATTTTACAAACCACCTGAATAATGATGACACGATTGATTGTTGTTGCTGAAGGCCTCACCGCGAGCAGTGGCGAACTGCAAAGGCTACTTGTGCTGGCAACAGAGTGACAGGCTGTACTGACTGCAGTGGAATTTTTATTTAATTTTTTAATTTTAATTATTTTGCTTTCCACATAATCAGGTGGGACTTCTTTAAAAAACAAACACAGTGTTGTCTGCTTTTGAGGGTGCCGATATACCTTACAAATCGGCTTGTCATAATAGTATGCTCCACGTCGGTTTGGAGACTCCGTCACAGAGGCGACTCAGCAGGCTTGCTACAGAGCGAGCCGGTTGAGGAGATGCGGGTTCTGTTTTTTCTTCCGGAAGTGGAACAGGAAAAGGACATCTCTGATTGACTATTGGCCCCTATGATTTATTTATTAATTTATTTGTTTGTTTGTTTTACAAAAAAAGTACCAAGAAATTCAATATAAAGTTAAGTTAAGTAAAGTATAAGTTCAGTATTTATTTAATAGAGTATATATATATATAGAGAGAGAGAGAGAGAGAGAGAGAGAGAGAGAGAGAGAGAGAGAGAGAGAGAGAGAGAGAGAGAGAGAGAGAGAGAGAGAGAGTACAAAAACACATTCCCCTTTAAAGTTGCCTGTTCGAGGAGCAGTGCACTCATCTCACTGGATGGATGTCACTTCCATATATCTGCACAGGAGTTCATTCCAAAATGAAAGTGTGACATATTCCCCAGCTGGGTTTCCTCCCACTTGCAGACTTCAATGAGTGACGCCTGTTAAGCCGTTACGCCCAATTGGCCGGGTACGCGCAGTGGGGGTGTCAGATGTCATTAAGGCAGAAATGGCGTACCCTGAAAACGCACAAGCCAGGTGACTTACGGACCAACGGGAGAATATAGCCCTTCCAGTCCATTGTTTTCCCTGCGACGTTGCTTGCAGGTACCTGACTAGCATACTGCGCTGACTAAAAGCAGTGTGAGGAATAGAACGTCAAGGATGGGCAGAAGAAAGTTTTTTTCAAGAAAGTAAGTCATCATCACTGCTGTTAGTAGCAATTATTATTATTTAGCTCTGCCCCCCTGCAAAGAGCAGAAAGTCCCATGCTGCTACTAACTAGCTTGTCAATTAGCCTGAAATGCATTGTGAAGCCTTCGGCTGTTTACATAAAGATGAAGGCGGTTATAGAGTGAGTTTTGATTATGAATTCACACCACGGAACAGGAGCTGAGCTCATTCACTTATAGGCGAGTGGATATCAATAATAATAGACTATTGAACTTTAGCAATCAGGTCGGATAAGTAGAGAGAATAACAAGGGAACGACAGCTCCTGGAAATGTGAGTCTAAAGGATTCCAGAGAATAATTCATTTGTGATGCAGTCTAGGAATCATATGAAACTCAATATGGATATGAAATATGAAAGGGAGGCGGCACAGAAATTAAGGGGGCAAATACTTTGTCATGGCACTGTACCTGGTCATCAAAATGTATTTCCATAAATCACAGCCACGGTAAATAAAAAGTAGAGTCCGTCGCTCTCTGAGCTTGTCACTTCAGTTTCTGTACCAGATATACTTGTCACCTACAGAGGTTTTGGGAGGACCCAAGTGCAGGGAAGCAGGGAGACGAGGCAAGAGTGCCAGAGTCTCCAAAAAAAATTTAATTTCCAAAAACAAAGGAAAACGAGGACCATGGAAAAATCGAAATCCTAAATTAACAAAGTCCAAAATCTAACCTCAAAGTACCACTAGAGAACAAAGAAGAGAGGAACATGATGAGACTAAGGAAACATGATAACTGCTGATATATCACAATGACTGAAAGAAACCAGGGAACTATCCATCCATCCATTTTCTGAGCCACTTCTCCTCACTAGGGTCGCGGGCGTGCTGGAGCCTCTCCCAGCTATCATCGGGCAGGAGGCTGAACTGCTTGCCAGCCAATCGCAGGGCACATACAAATAAACAAGCATTCACACTCACATTCACACCTACGGGCAATTTAGAGTTGTCTATTAACCTACCATGCATGTTTTTGAGATGTGGGAGGAAACCGGAGTGTCCGGAGAAAACCCACGCAGGCACGGGGAGAACATGCAAACTACGCACAGCTGGGGCCAGGGATTGAACCCCGGTCCTCAGAACTGTGAGGCAGACGCTCTAACCAGTCGTCCACCGTGCCGCCCAGGGAACTAAATACACACAAATTGACAAGACAATGAGGAACACCTGGACAAGATGAGTGGCTGGAGGGAGCTAATTGGTCGACAAGGTAGACGAGAACAGGTGGACACAATAACTAAATGAGCACCAAGACAGGAAAAACATGGGGCAGAGTGAAAATATGAAACAAAACCAAACACAATCCAAACTAAAACATAGACCATTACAGTAACAAACCCGTTCCCCCCTTAAGGAACGGATCCCAGACGTTCCCAAAAAGGAACAACAAAGAAACTCAAATGGGAATGCAGCTACCGAGGAGTGGGGACGGTGTCTGCAGTCGCTTTGCAGTCGCATTGAGGTTTGGGAGCACAGGAAATAATAGAGGCGGCGTGCACAGGAACTCGGGAAGCGGAACTAGGAAAAACAGGTGGTATGAGACGAGGTGACAAAAAAGGCACGGAACGAGGTGACTTGGGGGCAGGTTTGGATGGACGTTACTTAGTTTGAGGCGTGGAACAAGGTGTGGAAACTTGTGAAAAATTAGGTAACTTGGAAACGGGAGTGCAAAATTTGACCTTTAGTTTGGCGCCTCCGTTGGCCACCACGCGGCGGTCCCGCATAGATGGCCAAACGGGTACCCAAGTAAAGTTCTGAGGGGAAGGACTTGGGCTTGGACTAGCAGGGGTTGGAAAAGGGAAAACGTGACAAAAACTGACTAGAATGAGAAAAACTAGGGAAGGAACTAGAAAAATCTAAATCTGTGTCAGAGTCAGAATCAGAAAGGAGGTTAACTAAATCGGGGCCATCTTCACAATTGGAAAAATCTGAATCTAAAAAAACATGGAGGTAAAAAAATGGTAGGGCATGGTGAATAGCTAGGACAAGTGGGGGACACTGGTGAAAAGGACAGAGAACGAGGCACGATAGGGCTTACTGGAGGAGGGTAGGTATGATCGGCAGGCTGTGGGCGCTGGGAGGCAGACTGATGGCGTGCATGGTGACGCTGTGTCCTGGGTCCTTGTTTGGTCAGTTCATTCTGTCACATATGGAGGTTTTTGAGGGCCCAAGTGCAGGGAGGCAAGGCAGGAGTGCAGAAATCTAAAAAAATGTTTTAATTTCCAAAAACAAAGAAAAACAAGGACCATGGAAGAATCAAAATCCTAAATTAACAAAGTCCAAAATCTAACCACAAAGTAGCAAAGCAGAGAGGAACATGACGGGAGTAAGGAAACATGGGCTACAATAAGTGCTGACATATGACAATGACAGAAAGAAACCAGGGAATTAAATACACACAAATTGACAAGACAACGAGGAACACCTGGACAAGACACGAGTGGCTGGAAGGAGCTGATTGGTCAACACAAGGTAGAAGGTTCATGAGAACAGGTGGACACAATAACGAAAAAACACAAGAAATGAAAAACATGGGACACATGGAAAACATGAAACAAAACTAATCCAAACCAAAACATAAACCATGACAATACTGTAGCTGTTTTCACATTTTCTAGGTTTACCTAAGCGGGTTGTTTCAGGTATAGAGTTAATGTAAGTCCAGTACAGTGTTCCCTCGTTTATCGCGGGGGTTACATTCCAAAAATAACCCGCGATAGGTGAAATCCGCGAAGTAGGAAACTTTATTATACGATTATATATTATTATTATACTATGTGTTTTAAGGCTGTAAACGTCACCATTGACATCACATTTCTCTCTTGTTTAAACACGCTCAAAGTTCAAAGTTATTGTTGTTGTACTTATTATTATTGTTAATATTATTGTATAAGGAAACAAAGGTCAAAAGCTGTTTTAAGGCCCAAACATTTGTTTAAGAAATAAAAATGTAAAAATTTTCTGACAAATGATGACAATTTTGAGAAATAACGAATTTAATTTTAATGAACGTGTGAGGTTGGAAACATAAGAAATTATTAATTGTGACTCGCGCGTATTTCACGCTTCCTCTGACCGTCCCTCTTCATCCTGACGCCGCTCCGCTGTAGCGTCCTTTTCAATTGTCTTTTTCCGAGAGAAGTACATATTTATAGGCAGTTGTTGCCGCTCTTTTTTTCTGGGTGAGAAGATTCTTATAAACACACATGCCACCTTCGATTATATTTGAGAACTGTAACAAACGAAACTCAAAGGGTCCCATTCTTGCCCAGCTCCAGCGGTATCCGCAGAGGCGACTTCTCCGTGCAGAGAAACACTTTTAAGTCCAAAGCGTTTCTGAAATTTGTCAAACCAGCCCTTGCTGGCATTAAATGAGCTTCCTGGTCCTCCTGGGTGAGCAGCAGCACTCGTCGATGGCCTGGGCTCCGCATCATCCTCCTCCTCGCTGTCAGCAAAGCTTTCATAAAGCCTTTTAGCTTTAGCGCGGGTAACGTTTGTATCCAGCGAAATGTTCTTTTTTCTGCAGTCACTAATCTACAACGATAAAGCTGATTCCATCCTTACGATGGTCTTGTTGTGGACAGTTACAACCCTTTTTGCTTGCTTATTAAAACTTATTTCTCCTGTCGTCCTTATGTTACTTTCCTCCTTTTTAATGTAACGCACCGAAAATTCATTGATTCCGAAATGGCGCCCTACAGCTGTGTAACTTCTACATTCCTTTATCATGTCCAGAAGTCTCACTTTTTCTGCGATAGTTAGCATCTTCCTTTGCCTTTTGGGTGCGACCGCAGGTGCCCTTGTCGGTGCAGCACGTTTAGTCGACATTGTTGGTTTTGTCTGGGAGAAAACAGGAGGCACTTTAGAGTCACACTGCTAGCAATCGAACACTAATTAAAATTTAGCAAGCCTAATGCATTCTGTGCTGTACAGGAGACATGGCACGTAGGAGATGGATTCAAATTGGTCTACAGTACCATAGCCAATCAGGACGCAGAATACAATGTGGGATTGTACGCTGTAAAAATCAGCATGCAAAACTGCACTGCAAAGAAATCCATGATGTAGCGAGGCCGTGAAAGGTGAACCGCGATATAGTGAGAGACTTCTGTAATATCAAATGAGGGTCACTCAAAAATAGATGGAAATTTAAAAAAAAAAAAAACACTTAACTGGTACTAAATCGGGATTTGGCAAGAGTTAGCTGTGTCAACCAAGTGTCATGAACGGATGGGGACTGGACCCAAGAGCAGGCGGAGGCTGAGAGGTTGTGATGTACAGTTTATTGAAAAAGGGAAATGTAGATGGTCCTTGAGGTGCGCTGGCGGGTTGTGGAAGCAGGGAATGTGTGGCAGGCGGTGATGAGGGCAGGCGGCTGGCTTGGCGGCGTGGCGGTAGGAATTCACTTGGTGACAAACACAGAGGGAATACTGAGGACAAGGAGAGACACGGAGGTCAGAAAGGAGATGAAGAATTGTGTAGCTTACGGGGAGACTGGGTGTCAGGGCTGCTGTTTCAGCACCCTGAGTCCAGCCCGTGTGTGTGTGTGTGTGTGTGTGTGTGTCATGAGTGCTTTGCAGGGTTGACATTGGAGTCGAGCAGCTGCACCTTGCCTATCTTTTTGCTTCCTGAAGATCTAGTGAGTTACCTCTACCTATTTCTTGTTCTTTGTTCCCGGTCTGCCATCTGCCCTTGCTCCCTGCAAACCAGTGCTCACCTCTTGCGGCCCATTGACAATACAGGCTCCTACCTGCCAGACCGGTTCTCGTTGGAACCCTGCCAATCCCGGATTTAGTTCTCGGAGTTCCTTTGTTTGCTTCCAAGCTGCAATAAACCTTTATTCACAAACTCACCTCCCTATCCGCTCTGCATCTGGGTCCAACTTGCAAACTGAATCCTGACAGCATAGTCATGGACTGAGCGGAGACGGCTCCCCTTGGCCAAACAGTTACCGGACAGAGCATGCTTTTGGAGCAACACGACCAAGCCCTCACTTTGCTGATTCAAAAGGTTTGTGACTTCTCACAAGCTCTCACATCCCTCCAAAATCAATTTGCCTCACTCCAACCTTGCGCACAGCCGCCTGCTGCAGCACCCACTGCTCCTACTGCCCCCCTCACCCACGTAATGCGTGAACCATACGTACCTGCACCAGCCCCTTACGACCGCAAGCTAGGGTCTTGTTGTGCCTTTTTGGTCCAGTGTTCACTTGGGTTTGAACAGCGACCGCAGTCGTACTCCACCGACAACGCTAAAATTGCCTACCTCATCGGCTGTCTCCGGGGTACACCACTCTCGTGGGCCACGGCGGAATGGGAGAAACGGTCAGCCGTCTGTGCGTCATACTCTTCTTTTTCCATGGAGATGAAGAAGATTTTTGACCACCCGGTGCGCGGGAGGGAGGCCGCTAAATGGCTGATGTCACTCCAACAGGGCTCTCGCAGTGTGGCTGAATTTGCGATCACTTTTCGGACTCTCGCTGCCGAGAGCAATTTCAATGATGAGGTGCTACAGGAAGTTTTTCGGGGGGCCCTAAATGAGTCTCTTAAAGACGAGTTGGCCTCCAGGGATGACCCAAGCTCCCTAGATCAGATGATTGGTTTTTTTATCAGACTGGATTGTCGTCTCCGTGAGCGGTGGAGGGAACGCAACTCGAGGTCACAGACTCCGCCTACCCCGCTTCCTTTTCCACAGCACTCCACTCTCAAATCCTCCGTTGAGCCACAGACTTCGTCACAAGCCCCACTTCCCGAGATCAGTGAACCCATGCAACTTGGCCGAACAAAATTCTCAGATTTTGAGAAATTTGTATTGTGGAGAGGCGGGCCACGACATTGCAAACTGTCCCACACATCCATCAAACTGGCAGACTCGCCAATAAAGGAGGAGTTGGTGAGTCAGAATGCAAGTTCCTCCTCTTCTGTCCATTTTCAGATCTCTGCTACCATCTGCTGGAATGATCTGTCTCTGCTCGTTTTAGCCCTAGTTGACTCTGCAGCTGACGAGAATCTCATTGACCTCCACCGAGTTAAACAGATGGGAATTAATCTACACACTCTGACCACTCCCAAAAATGCCACTGCCCTTAATGGGCGCCTGATCACCCATATCCAGCAGGAGACTGCTCCCGTTTCCCTCAAGCTATCAGGTAACCATCTTGAGACTTTAAGTTTTCATGTTTTCCCTTGTCTTCAAGTTCAAATTGTGCTTGGCTTGCCTTGGCTGAGGCTCCATAACCCCAGCATCGACTGGACCGTGCCCAAGATCACCTCATGGAGCAATTTCTGTCATGAGAACTGCTTGCGATCTGCTGCGGTGCCCCCAAGTGGCCGAAGTCGGAGTAAATCCCCTGACCTATCAGGTGTCCCCTCAATTTACCATGACCTAGCTCCAGTATTCAGCAAACACCATCCCACCTCTCTATCCCCACACAGGCCTTACGATTGCGCTATTGAACTACAGCCCGGTGCACAACTACCGAGCAGGCATCTTTTTAACATCTCTCGTCCAGAGTGGGAGGCCATGGAGACCTACATCAGCAAGTCATTGGCTGCAGGTATTATCCGGCCCTTCTCTTCACCGGTGGGGGCAGGCTTCTTTTTTGTGGACAAAAAAGACAAGACCCTCCGTCCATGTGTGGACTATCATGGCCTTAATAACATCACCATTAAGAATAAGTACCCCTTGCCCCTGATTGACTCTGCCTTTTCCCCCCTTCACAGGGCAACAGTTTTCACCAAGTTGGATCTGCGCCAAGCTTACCACCTTGTCAGCATTCGGGAGGGAGACGAGTGGAAGACAGCATTTAACACCCATAGAGGGCACTATGAGTACCTTGTAATGCCTTTCGGCCTGACCAATGCCCCTGCTGTCTTCCAGGCAATAGTGAATGACGTCCTGCGTGACATGATCAGAAAATGTGTTTTTGTGTACCTGGATGACATCCTGTTTTTCTCCCGTTCCGTCGCAGACGACATGTTCGACAAGTACTTCAGAGACTCCTTGAGAACAAGCTCTTTGTTAAAGCAGAAAAGTGTGAGTTCCATGTTCCAAAGACCACCTCTTTGGGTTACGCCATTGCTGAGGGACAGCTTCAAATGGACCCAGCCAAGGTAGCTGCAGTCACTGAGTGGCCAACGCCATCCACAAGAAAGGAGCTGCAGCAATTCCTTGGCTTCCCCAACTTCTACCGGCAGGTCATTCGGAACTACAGTCGGGTGGCAGCACCCCTCACTGCACTCACATCAACCCTAACGTCCTTCCAATGGTGTGAGAAGGCCGACATGGCCTTCTGTGAGCTAAAGAAACTTTTTTCCTCAGCTCCTATCCTCGTTCATCCGGATCCACAGAGGCAGTTCATAGTTGAGGTCGATGCATCATAGGCGGGGGCATCCCATCTGATAATAGTTTCTGACAGGGGCCCCCAATTCACCTCGCAGGTTTGGAGAGCGTTTTGCACAGCGCTTGATATAGGTGTTAGTCTATCCTCTGGCTATCAGACTAACGGGCAATGTGAGCGCACCAATCAACAGCTGAAGACGGCGCTCCGTTGCATATCCCAGTCTCGTCCCGCTTCATGGAGCACCCACCTTGCCTGGGTTGAGTATGCCCATAATTTGCTGCCTAGCACCTCCTTGGCCATGTCCCCTTTTCAATGCTCCTTAGGCTACCAACCTCCACTGTTCACAGGAGCCTGAGTTCGCAGTCTCTTCAGTGCAGGCCCACATACGCCGGTGCTCCAAGGTCAGGAAGCAGGCCCGCGCTGCCCTTCTGTCCTGCTGTCAGAGCTGCTGTTTCAGCAGCCTGAGTCCAGCCAGTGTGTGTGTGTTTGTGTTTGTAGGGTTGACGTGTTGGAGTCTAGCAGCTGCACCTTGCCTATCTTTTTGCTTCCTGAAGACCTAGTGAGTTACCTCTACCTAATTCTTGTTCTTTGTCCTCAGTCTGCCATCTGCCCTTGCTCCCTGCAAACCAGTGCTCACCTCTTGCGGCCCACCGACAACACGGACTCCTACCCTGCCAGACCGGTCCCCGTTGGAACCCTGCCACTCCCGAATTTAGTTCTCGGAGTTCCTTTGTTCGCTTCCAAGCTGCAATAAACTGTTATTCACAAACTCACCTCCCTCCCTGGAGAAGCTGAAATACTCTGGCAAGGTTTTGCAAATTATTGTATTCTGTTTTTATTTATGTTTAACACAAGGTCCCAACTTCATTGGAATTGGGGTTGTATGTGGCCTGCGATTGGCTGGCGACCAGTTCAGGGTGTAGCCCGCCTCTCACCTGAAGATAGCTGGGGCAGGCTCCAGCACGCCCGCGATCCTAGTGAGGATAAGCGGAAAGGAAGATGAATGAATGAATGAAATCTACGAGGGATCTATAGGGAAACACAAAGAGGCTAACTACAGGAAGAAAATAACACCAAAACTGGTGAAATAACGACAAAATAGGCATACAAAAAGGGAACTTTTTGTACGCCGAAGGCCACCCCGTAGCTGGGGAGATGTTAGGAAGAGACAGGAAGCAAGACAAGAATCATACATAAATGTAAACGCTCCCAACTTTGTACTCTTACTCATATATCAAGCATATAGAATTATTTTTTTAAACTTTAGTCTTGTCAGATCAATTGCTTATTGTTCAATCACATTTCATGCTGTTTGGTTTCTAATCACGAGGAACAGTTCTCAGAATCTTGCAGAGGACCTGTAAAACTGACACAATGGTGACACAGACATCAAGGCATACATTTGGAATATTTCTGCAGAGTTCGCAAAACATCAAAACAGACATTTCTCTTTGGTTAACAAACATCAAATGCGAGTCCACGGGTTTGGGCTTGCAGTTCCTCTCAACACCAGCGGGTGTCGCTGGTGTCCCATCAATTGTTCCCAGTCAAAGACAAATGGTCCGGTGAAAACATCTGGACGCTCTTGATGTTTGGGAGCCCAGATTTCTAGGGTAGATGTTTTGGGTCCACCTGACATACGCCAGGCATCCTTGGTGAACGCCTTGCACAGCAGGGTGGCCTGTAAGAATGTAGCCCATCAAGTTGTGGGGGAGGTTTTGACAACTGGGTCAGAGTCACGACACCATATTACGCCAATCAATGGCAGAACGTCAACATCCATCCATCCATCCATTTTCTGAGCCACTTCTCCTCACTAGGGTCGCGGGCGTGCTGGAGCCTATCCCAGCTGTCATCGGGCAGGAGGCGGGGTACACCCTGAACTGGTTGCCAGCCAATCGAACGTCAACATATAATGCCATATTAATCAATAAATTTTCATGCACGTGCTGCGAGCCGCATTTTCGTTTCAAACATGTTGCATGACGGCTTGGGATTTTGTCTGAAAATGCCGCTTACAACAACTGCAGTCATCTTGATGGAGCGATGGTGTGTTAAGATATTGAATAATTCTGGTCATATTTAATCTATTGTCATTTAAGTGACGTGCCCCTGTGTGTGGCGCTATTATGGTTGCTGGGCAACACAGATCAACAGCTGGCTCACTCGCGTTCTTATTGATGGGCTTCCAAACGTTTTCACTGATAAGAAGAGTATTATGATTCAATTACATATGTTGTACAATATGTAATAAAGAGATTAGAGAACACAAAAGCACATGCCCCCTTAGCCTGTGAGACGAGCGGTGTTGAAGTCTCACAGGCAACCATTAACTTCTGTTTCCTCTACGAGGGTTAATTTCAGATTTAAAGTGTGAAATATTTTTAGAGTGGATGTTCATAGGCTTTCACATGTCTCAGGAAAAATCCACATTCTGGGAATTATACGCACAGACTTCAATGAATCGCGCCTCTCAAGCTGTTACGCGCAAACTGGCTGGGTACGCATGAGGGGTGTGTCAGGAGTATGGTAGAATCGGGGTAACTTCAAAACATGGAAGCCTGACTTATGCAACAACGGGAGAATATGGCCCAAACTGAATTATTGCCTCATCAGTTTACCACTCGATGTCCTGTAGCAAGTGAATATAATCAAATATTTGTTTGAATTATGCTTTTGAGGTGTCATTCTTGTTGGGTTTTCCATCCATCCATTTTCTGAGCCGCTTCTCCTCACTAGGGTCGCGGGCGTGCTGGAGCCTATCCCAGCTGTCATCGGGCAGGAGGCGGGGTACACCCTGAACTGGTTGCCAGCCAATCGCAGGGCACACATAGAAACAAACAACCATTCGCACTCACAGTCATGCCTACGGGCAATTTAGAGTCTCCAATTAATGCATGTTTTTGGGATGTGGGAGGAAACCGGAGTGCCCGGAGAAAACCCACGCAGGCACGGGGAGAACATGCAAACTCCACACAGGCGGGACCGGGGATAGAACCCGGGTCCTCAGAACTGTGAGGCTGACGCTCTAACCAGTCGGCCACCGTGCCGCTTGTTGGGTTTTATTCCACCCTATTATCCACATTGTTGTTGTTTTTTTTTGTTTGTTTTTTTTACTTCTCATACCCATTTAATTTCCATATCTATTATAATGTCATGATGTTTGTTTTGTGAAACATGTCAATATGCTTACACTGTATATCGTAAGAATGATTAGGTAGGCCATTTGAGTAGTACAGAAAGGCTTTCATAGTGATGTTTAAATTAGGTAATTTTAATGAGTAGTTTGAGAAAAGCAAATTGCGGTTTCAGAAAATACAACAAAACCCCAGGGGCACTAACCCCTGATTGTCTGTGCATGTGTCTGTGTGTAAGTCTCTTGATTGCCAGTTATACTATTATAGAGTTTTTCTTTACCCATAAAGCATATCTGCACCACTCAGCTCAGGTCACATCTCCTGTCAGCAGGGGGGGTTACGGCAAGTGTGTGAGGGTGTGAGACAGAGTGCAAAGTACATTGTGGGACATCGCTCCACAGCTGGTTAACAGATGGCTGGAGCTGAGACACCTTTGTATGACCTTTTCTCATCTAGCTGTAAAGCAAGCTACATACATTAAAAACAAGCATGTCCAATCATTAGTGTGCCAATGTTGCCTATTATGTTCAGGTCTTGAGCCAATTTCAAACATTTTTGTGTTACATCTCTAATGGACTTACAGCAATTCTAAAAGCCTACTGACAGAGTGAATCCAGAAAGCATTCACATCGTTTGCTTTTTATCACATTTTGTTAGGTTACAGTCTTATTCCAAAATGCATGATATAAAAAACGCTCTAACCAGTCGTCCACCGTGCCGCCATGTTGATATTAAATTGAATTGAATTCTTCATTTTGAACATGTGAACGAGTAAAAAAGTAACAGAAAACAAAAATAAAAAAGTAAGAAGTAAGTTTAAACTGACTTTCTGCGACCTAATTCTCACTCCACTGGGCACATCTCCAAGGACACACCCTCGCTGCACCAGAATGCTCAGCTGGGGACAGACCGGTCTGCCAAATTGGCAAACAGACTCAGCGAGCCTTGCGTTCGCCCGAAAATTACTATCTACTGGCATTTGCGTCCCGGCGCAGATGTGTTGTCTACGAAAATATAGCTCTGTCTGTTTTGACCGAGTGGTATGGATTTCCAGTTTACGCAGATACTGCTTTACACAGTTGGGGAACTTGAGTCTCATGCCTTGACTTGAGTCAGACATAAGTCACCTATTTTAGGACTTGGGACTTGCTTTGCTAAAACTTATGAAATACTCAACTTGACTTGTTATTTATGAGAATCGACTTGTCTTTGACAGGATACACAACTAGTCATGCCTGGTTACACTTGAAAATCTGAATTTTCAACATACAGTAGAGTGCCATTTGTTTTGAGTTTTAAACTAGAAGATTAATTTTTAAAAAAGAAGTTTGAAAAGAGAATGGCAACATATAAGGTTTGCAACTCAAATATAAGAGAACATTCCAAGATGGTGCTTATCCGTGTGGGCACGTGTGGGGGGGGTGGGGGTTGACGTCTGCGGTCTATGGAGCATGGAGACGTACGAGACGAAGGGGGAAGTGTGCCGGAATCCAAGTTAAGCTCCGCAAGAGGAGATACAGATTGGTGTTTCCGTCGATCAACCTCGCGAATCTACGCTCCCTACCCAAGAAAATGGACGAGCTTCATCTTCTGACAAAGACCAGTAAAGACTTCGGACATTCCGCCGCCCTGTGCTTTATGGAGACTTGGCTTTGTGAACTTGTCCCCGATGGCGCCGTAATGCCTACGGCTTCCATCTTCACCGGGCAGACCGCGTCAGGAGTTATCAGAGAAAACAAAAGGCGGCGGGATATGTTTCTATATCAATGAAAAATGGTGTACTGACGTCATGGAGCTCAGCACACACTGCAGCCCGGATTTAGAGTCGCTGCTTTTTAACTGTAAGCCATTCAACTCGCCTCGTGAGTTTGCACCTTTCATTCTCGCTGGTGTTTACATTCTGCCTCAAGCTAACACGAATGCCGCACTGCTAACGCTCGCTGAACAAGTAAATGAAAGTATTAAAAAAAAACATGTAGACTCACCCCCCCCCCCCCATTATTCTTGGGGACTTTAATAAAGCTAAACTCAACCAGGCGGCACGGTGGACGACTGGTTAGAGCGTCAGCCTCACAGTTCTGAGGACCTGGGTTCAATCCCCGGCCCAGCCTGTGTGGAGTTTGCATGTTCTCCCTGTGCCTGCGTGGGTTTTCTCCAGGCACTCCGGTTTCCTCCCACATCCCAAAAACATGCATGAATTGGAGACTCTAAATTGCCCGTAGGTGTGAATGTGAGTGTGAATGGTTGTTTGTTTGTATGTGCCCTGCGATTGGCTGGCAACCAGTTCAGGGTGTCCCCCGCCTCCTGCTCGATGATAGCTGGGATAGGCTCCAGCACGCCCGCGACCCTAGTGAGGAGAAGCGGCTCAGAAAATAGATGAATGGATAAACTCAACCACGAACTCCCTAAATACAAGCAGCAAACCGACTGTCCTACCAGAGAAAATAACATTTTAGACCACTGCTATACAATGCTGAATAACGCATACCGTGCCATACCTCGCGCAGCTCTGGGCTCGTCTGATCATTGCTTAATTCACTTAATACCTACATACAGACAAGAACTTAAATGCGCGAAGCCTACAGTGAAAACAGTGAAAAAGTGGACCAACGAAGCAAAGATAGAACTTCAAAGCTCTCTAGACTGTACAGACTGAAGTGTCTTTGAACATTCAGCTGGCAGCCTGGATGAATATACGGACACAACCACATCCTATATCAGTTTCTGTGAAGAGGTGTGTGTACCAACAAAGTCATTTCGCACGTTCAATAACAACAAACCGTGGTTCACTGCCAAACTTAAGCAACTTCGCCAGGCTAAAGAGGACGCATATCAAAGTGGGAATAGGGCCCTGTATAATCGCGCTGGATATGGGGAGGAACTGGAACACGCTGTCGTATACGCCGATCCAGAGCATCCCAAACATGCTCAATGGGTGACAAGTCCGGGGAGTATGCTGGCCATGCAAGAACTGGGATGTTTTCAGCTTCCAGGAATTGTGTACAAATCCTTGGAACATGGGGCCGTGCATTATCATGCTGCAACATGAGGTGATGGTCGCGGATGAATGGCACAACAATGGGCCTCAGGATCTCGTCACGGTATCTCTGTGCATTAAAAATGCCATCAATAAAATGCACCTGTGTTCGTTGCCCATAATATATTCCTGCCCATACCATAAGCCCATCGCCACCATGGGCCACTCGATCCACAACGTTGACATCAGCAAACCGCTCACCCACAAGACGCCACTCACGCTGTCTGGCATCTGCCCTGAACAGTGAAAACCGGGATTCATCCGTAAAGAGAACACCTCTCCAACGTTACAGACGCCATCGAATGTGAGCATTCGCCCAATCAAGTTGGTTACGACGACGAACTGCAGTCAGGTCGAGACCCCGATGAGGACGACAAGCATCCAGATGAGCTTCCCTGAGACAGTTTGTGCAGAAATTCTTTGGTTATGCAAACCGATTGTTGCAGCAGCTGTCGGGGTGGCTGGTCTCAGACGATCTTGGAGGTGAACATGCTGAATGTGGAGGGCATGGGCTGGTGTTGTTACACGTGGTCTGCGGTTGTAAGGCTGGTTGGATGTACTTCCAAATTGTCTGAAACGCCTTTGGAGACAGTTTATGGTAGGGAAATGAACATTCGATTCACGGGCAACAGCTCTGGTGGACATTCTTGCAGTCAGCATGCCAATTTTACGCTCCCTCGGAACTTGCGACATCTGTGCCATTGTGCTGTGTGATAAAACTGCACATTTCAGAGTGGCCTTTTATTGTGGCCAGCCTAATGGACACCTGTGCAATAATCATGCTGTCTAATCAGCATCTTGATATGCCACACCTGTGAGGTGGAATGGATTATCTCAACAAGGAGAAATGCTCACTAACACAGATTTAGACAGATATGTGAACAATATTTGAGGGAAATGGCCTTTTGTGTATGTAGAAAAAGTCCAGGGGCCTCATGCACAAAGACTTGTGGATTTCCTCCTAAAACATGACGTACGCTCAAATCCAGAAAACGTCGTACGCGCAAAAATATTCAGATGTATGAAACTCTGCGTACTCATGAATCCAAGCACATTTCCTTCGTACATTCCAATCAACGTGGAAATGAGCACACATGTTGGAGAAGCCGACTCTTCCCTGTCCACGCCCACATTTGAATATGAAAATCATATTTAAATGAACCCTGCACCTGAGATGCCGATCTCAGCATGATCAGAAAAAATAGGACACGCACATTGACAAAAAAATGAAGTAAATTCAAATGACTCTTTTTTTTGGAGTCACGAAGCGATTGTGAGGGCAATAGGCGGATTTATGAGAACAGTGTCCCAGCATCACCTCTAACTGAAGCACCAAAAGCTGCAGAAACGTGCGTACGCCAGCCATGCAGTTGGCGTGAGGCACCGCACGTTTCAAAGGTCATGTCACTCTTGATACATCTGAACTTTATCGTGAAAAAGAACGGACGCCACGTTTTTGTGCATACGCAGCTTTTGTACATGAGGCCCCAGCTCACGAAAAATGGGAACAAAAAAAAAAGTGTTGCGTTTATATTTTTGTTCAGTGTATATATATAGCCATCCATCCATTTTCTGAGCCGCTTCTCCTCACTAGGGTCGCGGGCGTGCTGGAGCCTATCCCAGCTATCATCGGGCAGGAGGTACACCCTGAACTGGTTGCCTGCCAATCGCAGGGCACATACAAACAAACAACCAGTCGGACTCACAGTCACACCTACGGGCAATTTAGAGTGTCCAATTAATGCATGTTTTGGGGATGTGGGAGGAAACTGGAGTGCCCAGAGAAAACCCACGCAGGTACGGGGAGAACATGCAAACTCCACACAGACGGGGCCGGGGATTGAACCCAGGTCCTCAGAACTGTGAGGCTGACGCTATAAACAGTCGTCCACACCGTGCCGCCATATACACACACACACACACACACACACACACACACACACACATTCCAAATTCTTAGCCAATAAAGCTGATTCTGAAATATATATAATGTACATGTTTTTAATGTGGCGTCCACAGCATATGAAAGTATAACCTTTAATGGAATGTCAAAAAGAACAACTTCATCATAAATCGAGTCGGGTTCTATATGAGCCACCTAAATGAATGATTGACTTTAAGTACAGTAAAAAGGACAAAGGAAGAATGCAGATTTTATTCATTTTTGTTTGCTATAACTTATTTTTCAAGGATGACTAGATTTTTATGGGCGGCACGGTGGCCGACTGGTGGCCTGTGTGGAGTTTGCATGTTCTCCCCGTGCCTGTGTGGGTTTTCTCCGGGTACTCCGGTTTCCTCCCACATCCCAAAAACATGCATGAATTGGAGACTCTAAATTGTCTGTAGGCATGACTGTGAGTGCGAATGGTTGTTTGTTCCTATGTGCCCTGCGATTGGCTGGCAGGGTGTACCTCGCCTCCTGCCCGATGACAGCTGGGATAGGCTCCAGCACGGCAGCGACCCTAGTGAGGAGAAGCGGCTCAGAAAATGGATGGATAGATTTTTATGATATGTATAATGTTTACATCCGCATATACTTGACCAACAGTAAAAAAATAAGTACCGTAATTTCTCGTGTATAGTGCGCATTTTCCCCCCCATAAAATTGGCAAAAGTCAATAGTGCGCATTATACATAGGTATAGAGGCAAATGGAAAAAAAGTTCACATTTTATAAATGTATGCCGCCATCTAGTGGTTATGAAAAATCTGTACACTTTCATTCCAAAATACCACCGCCACCTTGTGGTTATTAAAAAAAAGTGTAGCCTATACTTTCATTCCAATATGACAGGGGTACGTATGACTCCATATATGTACAGTTGTTCTCATAAGTTTACATACCCTGGCAGAATTTGTGAAATAGTTTTTTTTTAATATGACTGACTGAACAACAACCATCATTAATTTATTCATGCTTATGTTTTGTTTAATGATAATGTTTTTCTGAAATGCTTGACCATTTAATTTGAATCCCGTTAAAATAAAATTAAATATGTTTCGCCTGGTCCTTCATGTTTTCTTTAAAGAATTGTACCCATCTTACAAATTCTGCCTGGGTAATCAAACATATGAGCACAAATGTGTGTTTTCTAATATACTAAATAAAAGTAGGGCTGTGAATTTCAAAAAAAGAGCAAGTAAATTAAAAGGATTACGTGTTCAAATAAAGTACTTAACTTCAGAATAATTCTTTGAAAAAAAATACAGATAATACTTCATGTTTTTATCATATGGGTAGCAGCAAAATCATGCATTGTAAAAATGCAATATACATATGTAGAAAGGTTTTCCAGAATTTTGAGGTCAACTTTGGGGGTGCGTATTATACATAGCTGCGCATTATACACGAGAAATTATGGTACATACATTTTGTAAGACAAGTCAGTATTATCTGAGCCCTCTGCACTTGGAACTGTGATAGACTGGCCATGGTGCTGCCTCATGTGGTGCTCTGTTGCCGTGCGTGCTCCTGCTGCGCCAATGAGCTGGGGGCTCTGGTGTCCTGTGTCTGTGGTGTTCTGTGATCTGTGATCTGTTCCAATGCAGATGACTCCTTACCCTGGATGCTCTGTACCCAGCCTCGGGTCATCTTTTTTAACTTGTGTGTGCGTGAATGCGTGTGCGCGCGAGTGTGTGTATGTGTCAGTGTCTGTGTGGACGAGTGACGAGGTGGGTTTATTTTAATCCAAGTACTTTAAGCGTTTTATAAATTAAGTTTTGATTGATTGATTGATTGAGTGATTGATTGGACTTTGAAATTTGACTTAAAAAATATTCAGCGCAATAAATAAAATTTCACAATATCACTTGTTCTTTATTTAACTTTTACGAGGTATACATTTTAAGTGTCCAACTTGTAAGTGTCCTGATAAGTGAAAAACCTTTTTATATCACACCAATATTAAATATGTTGGGGCTGAGCAAGATTGTAAGACTTGGCTTGTGACTTGCTTCACCCAAATGATTAATTGATTTGACTTGCTTAATTTTTGCCAAAATAATTTGGTTCTTGAAACCTTACGTTAAGAGTTGAAACATACTTGTGACTTGCACATACAGTACAGTATGTGATTTACTCCCACCTCTGCTAATGACTACTTTCCTTTTAGTCAGGGCTTTGCACCATCTTGTGGCATTTTAGGGCATTGCAGAAAGAGCTCAAAAACACATTGTGATTCCATTAAGAGGTGTGGATATGTTCCACAGAAAAACACCATCTATCCATTTTCTGTACCGCTTATCCTCTTTAGGGTCGCAGGTGTGCTGGAGCCTATCCCAGCTGACTCTGGGCGAGAGGCGGGGTACACCCTGAACTGGTCCCCAGCCAATCTCAGGACAAGCAACCATTCTCACTCACATTCACACCTACGGGTAATTTAGAGTCTTCAATTAAGCTACCATGCATTTTTTGGAATGTGGGAGGAAACCGGACTACCCGCGCAGAAGAACATGCAAACTCCACACAGGCAAGGCCGGATTTGAACCCGGGTCCTCAGAACTTTGAGGCAGATCTGCTAACCAGTCTTCCACCGTGCCGCCACAGAAAAACAGAAATAGATGAATTCATGAATAGTGAACTGCAAAAAGGTGGGGGTTCACTATGACCAGTTGTTATCTAGAGCTTTGAGCTCTGGCTTCCATGTCTCAACGCATGTCAGATGTTGTGCAACACTCAGCAGCAGATGGCAGAGCCACTGCACAAGCACAGGCGTTGTCATTGATGATTTATTAGTTTAAAAGAAGTGCAAAGACACAAACGTTTGATTACTTTTTCTCTGTCCTGTGTTCATCTGCTTGTAGATTTACTGGAGTGAGAGTAGCATCAGACAACTAAGAGCGGAGAGTTTGTGTTTTCATCAGAGACAGGAAAGAAGGAGGAAATTGAACGAGGTGAGGACTGAGCATTATGGGAATGGAAAAATATGTCACTGACAACGAGACAGACAAGAAAAAAAATGAGACAATGATGTATTACACTTGATCATATACAAGTGAAAAAGACTTGAAAGAGACAAAAAGCTACTAAAAAGCTAAACTATATACAGTTTTAACATTTAATATACAGTTGAAACCAGATGTTTCCACACAATATATAAAAAGACACATTTTTTCACAGGGTCTGACATGAAATTAGACTAAACCTTTCGTGTTTTAGATCCATTAGGGTTACCAACCTTATTTGTATTTGCTTAATGCCAAAATAATGATAGAAGGACCATTTGGACCATTTTTCATTACTTTTTTCAAAGTCAGAAGTACATTTAATTAGTATTTGGTACCATTGCCTTTAAACTCTATGACTTGGGTCAAACGTTTTGGATATCCTTCCACAAGCTTCTCACAATAGTTAGTAGGACTTTTGGCCCATTCTTCCCGTAAGTACTGGTGTAACTGAGCCAAGTTTGTTGACCACCTTTGCTCGCAAATGCCTTTTCAGGTCAGCCCATTTTCAATAGGATTGATATCAGGGTTTTGCGATGGCCACTCCAAACATTGACTATGTTTTTTTCTAATCCCCTTTTCAAGCAGTTTGACAGTATGCTTCAGGGTCATTGTCCATATGGAAGACATATTTGCACCCACTTCTTCGCTGATGTCTTGAGATGTTGCTTCAGTATTTCCACATAAAGTAATTCCCTTATGATGCCATCTATTTTGTGATGTGCACCAGTCCCTCCTGAAGAAAAACAACCCCACAACATGATGCTGTCACCCCATAGTTCAAGGTTGGGATGGTGTTCTCAGGCTTGCAAGCTTTGCCCATTTTCCTACAAATGTAATGATGCTCATTGTGCCCAAACAGTTGTTTTTGTTTCATCGCATCACAGGACCTGACTCCATAAATTAAGGTATTTGTCCCTGTGTGAGTTTGCAAACTGTAATCTCTCTTGTTTTATGTATCTTTTGGAGTATGGGCTTTTTCTTGGCAGAGAGGTCTTTCAGCCCATGTCGGTACAGTACTTGTTTCACTTCAGCCAGCATCTTCACAAGGTCTTTTGCTTTTGTTCTTGGGTTGAAATGCCCATTTCTGACCATAGTACATTAATCTCTGGGACACAGAACCAGTCTCCTTCCTGAGCAGTATGATGGCTGAACATTCCCATGGTGTTTATAATTGTTTGAACAGATGAACGTGGCACCTTCCGGCATCCGAAAACTGCGCCCAAGGTTTAACCAGACTTGTGCAAGTCTACAATTCTCTTCCTGATATCTTGGCTGATTTCTTTTGACTTTGCCATGATGTTACACAAAGAAGCAGTGGGTTTCAGATGTGCCTAGTTCAAATACATCTACACGTATGTCTGTCAATCAACCTCTCCGAAGCTTCCATTTCTTCCAAAGAAATTATATCATCTGGGTTTTAAAAAATTGTTTAAAGGCATAGTAATCTTTCTGTATGTAAACTTCTGACTTTGAAAAAAGTAATGGAAAAATTCCCCACAAAAATAATTCTCTCATTATTCTGGCATTTAGCAAAAATAAATAATTTTTGCTATCCTAATTGACTTAAAACATGAAAATTTCAGTCTGATTTCATGTCTGACGGTGAGAAAAAAAAACGTATATGTCTTTTATATGTGCATGTAAACATCTAGTTTCAACTGTAAATTAGGAATTAATTAAATTAAATACATCAAAACAAAAAAATGCAGTTTATAGTTAATGAGCTGCACTCACGCCAGAAGAAGCACAAAGCAGGATAACTTGAAAAAGCCCTTGTTTCCACTAGAGCGACTCATTACTAGCAGATCCACTCCAGACGGTTCTTTTCCATCACAGAAAGAGTGAGTTGAGACACTTCAAAAGCTGACGTGATTGCTCTTGGCTGCAGTTTTTCCCCTAATGCAGCCGACTCTACGGATGCCAATCAGGCAGTAAACTCTCAAGGGGCATTTGACACTTTAGTTGTGATGTGGTCCTTGAATGCCAGAAAAGGAATGCCATTACATTATAAAACATGTGTGCCAAATGTGGTGATTTCTTTTCAAGATATTCATAATGAAGGAACGATAATACAATGAAACGTGAAAGAACACAATCCCTTGCTGCTGTTTGTTCATATTTGGAAAAACAAAACAAACATAGGAAACAATTGAAATGCAAATAATTCCTTTCAGTCAAACGGATGATATCAATAAATCTTTATTTACTGTACAAACAATGCAAAGTTTAACTTGCACAATATGGCTCCTCATTCTTTGATCGTGTAGCATTTACAAAAGTGGAGAGGGCTTACTGATGGCAGTCGCCTTCAAAATAATTAAGTACTGTAAATAAAAACTTAAAAATGATAAATTGTGGACTCACAATTAATTCAGTTTTCATGCATGAAAGTTTTCCGGACATCATCACAGCAGTTACGGATTCATTGCAAAATGGTGAAACACGTGCGCCACACCTGCTCTGTGTAATTTGCAGTGAACAGCTAGCAAAGCCATGAAACTCTCAAAAATACTTGGCCACATTGAGACAAAACACACTACTTAAAAATACAAGCCCAGGGAATTTTTCGAAAGAAAATACCTGAACATGAAGGATGAAAACAGTTATTGAGGGCTACCACTTCAACTAATGTCTGCACTAAAGGCGTCATTCTTACCCAGTCAGCAAGGGTAGGACGGCATGTTGGCCAACAGCTGCTAAATGTCTGACGAGCATTGGCCGAAATGCATGCATTTCCCAACTTCATTAAAAGTCTCAGGGAGGTTGACTTTGCGTCGTCTCGGCTGGCCAATCCCGTGTTGTGTGGGCAGTAACTTACTGGTCTTTTACAACGCAGCGGCTGCACAATTGTGCACAGCTGTCAATAGCGGCGGAACAACTTTTAGAGTGGTGGTGGCACAATATTTCAGGGGCACTTTTTAATGCTCCTTTCACAGTCCCCCCTTGGTTCCGTCGCCTCTGACACCTGTATTAATTACACGAGCACCAGCACGCCATTCACCACCACAATTGTTATCGGGTAAGTTATCATTTCAATTAAATTACCAGTAAATGAAGTTATGAAGTTGTGTGTTACTGTAAGAACAAACCAAGTGTGCCAGGGGCCCATATCCATCCCTGACTGCCAGCGTTACACGGACATTAAAGGTAACTCTACCAGTTGACTGTGATTTTGACGGACTAGTACTACAGAATATAAATCGGTGTGTATATGATTTACCAGCCAGCAATGTTTTGTGATAATTCTTTAATTATGTAAACGGTTCCCCGTTGTCGTTTTTTTCACACTTTGTTCTGTTTTAACGTGACTTACTTTAACTTGCACGATGATGT
Source organism: Phyllopteryx taeniolatus (assembly GCF_024500385.1). NCBI lineage: Eukaryota > Metazoa > Chordata > Actinopteri > Syngnathiformes > Syngnathidae > Phyllopteryx > Phyllopteryx taeniolatus. Next base: position 3,452,493 of record NC_084505.1, on the reverse strand, counting down.
GAGATATTGAAGTGACATCCTCACAATTGTTTCCCCTCCTCCAGGTGTCAGAAAGGAATTGGGTCCTGATTTTGCTCTTGTTCATTAATTGTTGTTCATTGTATTTTTCTCGTTTTTGTTGGAGAGCTGTAAATAAAGTTTCTTAACTTTAATTCTTTGTCTTAATTACTTATTTTCAAAAGTAAGTATTGTTTTTCACATTGGATAGTAAACTGTACTGAAGTGACCTGTGTTGTTCTGCAAGGTGACACAGTAGCAAAGCAAAATTTATTTATATAGCGCATTTCATACACGAGGTAACTCCGTGTGCTTTACATGATTAAAAACATTTAAAAACAAAGAAAAAGAAATATCATTTAAAAGTGGAAATACTCTCAATAGCATGGGAAAAAAAGGAGTTTTTAACCTGGACTTAAAAACATGCACATTGGGGCTGACGTCACTTCTGTTGGCAACTGATTCCATTTGTGTGCAGCATAATAGCTAAATGCTGCTTCACCATGTTTGCTTTGGACTCTGTGCTCCACTATTTGACCTGAGTCTGTCGATCTCGGAGCCCTACTGGGTTTATATTCCATTAGCATTTCATTCATTTATTCAAGACCTAAACCGTCTCGTGATTTATAGACCAGTAGCAGAACTTTCAAATCTATTCTAAAGCTGACTGGAAGCTAGTGTAAAGACTTTAAATTTGGAGTAATATGCTCTGACCTGGGCGGCACGGTGGACGACTGGTTAGAGCGTCAGCCTCACAGTTCTGAGGACCTGGGTTCAATCCCCGGCCCCGCCTGTGTGGAGTTTGCATGTTCTCCCCGTGCCTGCGTGGGTTTTCTCCGGGCACTCCGGTTTCCTCCCACATCCCAAAAACATGCATTAATTGGAGACTCTAAATTGCCCGTAGGCATGACTGTGAGTGTGAATGGTTGTTTGTTTCTATGTGTGCCCTGCGATTGGCTGGCAACCAGTTCAGGGTGTACCCCGCCTCCTGCCCGATGACAGCTGGGATAGGCTCCAGCACGCCCGCGACCCTAGTGAGGAAAAGCGGCTCAGAAAATGGATGGATGGATGGATGCTCTGACCTCTTTGTTCTGGTCAGAACCCGAGCTGCAGCATTCTGAATGAGCTGCAGCTGTTTAATGCTCTTTTTAGGGAGTCCATTCAGAAGACCATTACGATAGTCAAGTCTACTTGAGCTAAAAGCATGGATGTGCTCCTGGTCTGCTTGACACATGCAAGCCTTTACTCTGGATATGTTCTTCAGATGGTAGAAGGCAGTTTTCGTAATTGATTTGATATGACTGTTGAAAGTCAGGTCGGAATCTATCAGAACACCAAGGTTTCGGACTTGGTCTTTGTTTTTTAAAGAGAGTGACCTAATTTGCTCCCAGTGGGCCTGGCAGTGCCCTGCATGGGAGCAACTGCCCACTGGTGTATGAATGTGTGTGTGAATGGGTGAATGTGAAGCTTTGTAAACCTCTTTGGGCACTGTGATAGTGTAGGTAAAGTGCTATATAAGTGCAGTCCATTTACCAATGAACAAACGGGGCTGTTATTTAGTTTATATGAAGTCATATTTAACTAGAAATAGACCAAACTATGTGGAAAGCTTTGGAAATACCTTTTCATTTACTTTTTGAAATTTTATTTTGTCAAATTAATTTAATTTACTAATACAAAACACCTTTTATTTGCTACTCAACAAAGTCAGTAAGATGGCATCTCAAATATTTCAAGATTGAACTAAAATTATTTATAGCCTTTTCAGTTGAACTTAATTTGATCTTTAATCTTTTGAATGCACAACACTCCCCTCCATTATGCTCTTCACATTTTGCCATCATAAAACCAATACGACAACTAGCAATTAATCAACAGTACCTCACCGTTGCGAGACGTCAAACAAAATCTTAGAGAGAAGTGGGTACTGAGCTTAAAGTGTCACAGTGTCATGAGGAGGTTGCAACAGAGAAGCAGAGAGACTGGCAGAGTCACAGAAAGGCATAGTAATGGACATCTGTGGATATGTATTGGTCGATTCATGAATCAAGCAACGATTGCAAATTGTTAGAGAACAGGAAGTACTGAAACATCAAACAACAGGACATACATACTGTATGTTTAGAGAAGGTCAAATTAAGCTTACGTGTAAACGATATAGTTCATTTTAGGTTTATCCAGAAATTTCACCCGAAAGCAGATTATCCTGAACTTTCTGTGAGTAGTGTATATGTTCTATACTGGAGGTACATATGTATTCTATATTGAAACATCTGTTAATACAAATAATAGTGTACAGTATTGAACAACCAGCATTTAATGATATTGTGAAGCTGATGTTTCTAATATTTACCCAAACACAGGTGACATTGGCAGTCACTTGCTAACCACACACGTTTTGGTCATATACAAACTTAATCAGCTTCTGGTGTCAGGTTTTCGAGACACTGGCAACATTGCTTGGAATGCATCTCAATCCTGAACCTTGCATCGCTCTTTTTGGTTCTCCTCCACTTATAACACCTAATCTCCCAGTGGCAAAGGCATGCATAATGGCCTTCACCATTGTACTGGCAAGAAGCCTTATTTTATTCAAGTGGAAACATGTTCTCCAACATGTTCTCCATCTATCACAATATATATATATATATATATATATATAGCTGGCTTAGGTAGGTTTTAATACATATAAAATTGGAGACTCTCAGGCTCTGGTAGTGTTTTCGAAAAAACATAGAAGCCCTTCAATGATTATTTATACAGAACTACCACTCATCCAGTAAGTGACAAGCTGCCACCAAATCTCTTCTTTTATTTGACTTTATTTGATGTGTGTGTTTATTTTATTTACTCTTTGCCTACAGTACGTCATGCTTGCTGTTGTCTACAAATCCACACTGGCTGGTGGTGGTTTGCATGTCTTTTAGCATTTCATTTTCTTCCAGAGGAGAAAAAGAGAAAGATATATTGCACAGTTCAATACGAAAGAGTCCTGCTGTAGCATTTACGATCCCTCCTCCACGGTCTGGTCAGTGGTCGAGCAGGTTCCATACGCCATGATTTAATCTTTCTTATTCACTGCTCTCAAAATTCTTTTCTGTGGAAGCCATTCTAAGTGCAGCTTATTAACGTGATCAAACCAAAAGTAAATTGTAAAAACATTCCAAAAATTGAACAAAATGATCCACCATATGGATACAGTATATTCCAATTTCATCCAAGTTCTGGCTGTTACATTCCTGGTTCCGTGCCTCTGTGTGTCTTGCTTTTCAATGTCCTGGGTTGAGTATTGGTGGACAATTGGCCTCGTTTGTTGCACCGGTCAATATTAATTAATTAATAAAAATATATTTACCGGTATTTGTTTATCTTGCGGTGGCATGGTGGTGGACTAGTTAGAGCGTCTGCCTCATAGTTCTGAGAACGGGGGTTCAATCCCGGTCCCGCCTGTGTGAAGTTTGCATGTTCTCCCCATGCCTGCATGGGTTTTCTCTGGGCACTCTGGTTTCCTCCCACATCCCAAAAACATGCATGGTAGGTTAATTGAAGACTCTAAATTGCCCGTAAGTGTGAATGTCAATGGTTATTTGTTTATATGTGCCCTGTGATTGGCTGGCAACCAGTTCAGGGTGTATCCCGCTTCCTGCCCGATGATAGCTGGGATAGGCTCCAGCACTCCCAAGACCCTAGTGAGGATAAGCGGCTCAGATAATGGATGGATGTTTATCTAGCTTTCTATTTAGCGAATCCAAAGTCCTTCAGCCAATCAGTTGCCTGCTGGTTTGCTAAGTGGAGAGTGGCTAATCCTACTCTCTTTGGGGAGGGTATGCTTCAATGATGTGTTCCATTGTCTACTCTTCTCCACCAGCGCACAGTGGGCTGGGGCTACTGGCCCATCTATGAAGGGTGGCCAAGCACGGACCATGACCGGTCATGGTTATGGTCATGATCAATGTAAATCAGCGAGGCTTAAAGGTGGAGCTGTTGTGCAAGGGAGAATTGCTGACCTACATTGTCTGTAGCTGGTTATTGCTTTGTGGTATTTCGAGTATTGTATTTGTGTAATCCTTCAGTGTGTTTACTGGTTTAGCGCATCTTCAGCCAAGTAATGTATGTACATCTGCGATTCCCGTTATTTATCACTTGGTTACTTGCATAGGTTTGATTCTGTGATTAGATTGTACAGTGGCGTCTTTAGCCGAGTTATGAGTTTTTCAAGATATGAGCAGACACTGGAAAAATGTTATGCTTTGACTTGCGGATAAAGATTTGCGATATGATCGCTCTCTGGTGGCAGTGAACTCAACTCACTTCACAAGAAGCATCAGTTTGGCAGATAGTGAACAATTCTTCAAAACACAGGTTAGTCCCGCCCCTAGTGTAAGATTATTATCAAACTAAACCGGTGTTGCAGTTATATAACCCTTTCAGCAATGGATATTTTAACACAAATGGTGGAGCAGCACGTGTAGACAGGTTAGGTAGCAATAACAATACTCACAGGTACATTATTAGGTGGTGTTCTAGGCAAGACAACATGATGCAATATGATTGGCTCCTGTGTCGTGAGAAGGCCAGGGTCCACAGATGTAACGAGATGACCATACCAAATATGTATCACACTTTGTAGGAAATAAGAAAAAAGATCTTTGTTATGGTGAGGCGTTGTCATGTTCCTGTTCTTGGCCTGTCTGCTGTGTTTTGTTTTCTTTGGTTTGAAGTCTCCTGGGTGATTGCTGGTGGGTGGAGTCCCTTGCTACACACCTGTTGGCCATGACAATCAGCTAGGTATTCAGGTGCAGCAGAAGCAAAAGGACGATGCTGGATTACTGTGCATTGCTCGCTTCCATGCTTTGTTGTATACCTGCTTTTTCGTGTTACTATTGTTGTGCTTACTTCGTGTCACCCCGTTCCCTTTGTAAGTACATTTTGTGTAGTTGCTCACTCTTGTCTATTCTTTCCTCGTGTAGATTAGATTTGGTTTTGTTTTTATCTAGGCGTCATCCTTCACCTTTGCTCCATCCACCATTTTTAGTTTAGTTTTTGTAGACAATTTATTTCACATCAACCTTCTGTTGAAGTTCTCCTTAGTTGTACTGTTTACTCTGTATTGCACGCGTTTCGTGCTCTTTTGGTTTGTACTTTTACGGTGTACTCTCATGTTATGTGCTCCTTTTTGTTATTAAAAACTTTTACCAATCCTATGTTGTGTTCAGTCTGCTTTGGGGTCCTCAATTCATCTTGTCAACCTGTAACAGGTTTATGGCTAGGGTTGGGTTAAGGCCGGTTAGGATAAGGGTGGGTTGGGGTTTGTGGAATTTATATTGATGCTGCCACACTTGAGTCACATCCTACTTTTCCTGTCTGGAAGCAGTAAGAGTGTTGTACTGGAGCCAGCAGCCAATCATAGTGCAGCGGAATGCCAGCCAGTAATATTGGGGCAGGACACGAGAACATGAGTGGGATTCCTAATAACACTTAACAGGCATATCCTCTATCCTCTGTGAAGAACAAGTAATAGTACTGTGGCTTAATGAGGAGCTGAGACCATCGCTGTATAGCTGTATTCCACCCTCCAGGTGGCCAAAACGTGCATACCAGAAAGAATAGCACAATGTCAATTGAACAAAAGCTAAAATTGTGGCCAAAACTTATTTTTTTTACATTCTATGTAATTGTCATTGCTGTTTTTTTTTTTTTTTTTTTTATCAGGTACAATATTATAGAGTGCTATTTTTCTAATTGAAATAAAACTAAAACCTTTTTTACGGATACAAGCGGCCGAAATGAGTTTCCTCCGCAGCGTGTCAGGGCTCTCCCTTAGAGATAGGGTGAGAAGCTCGGTCATCCGGGAGGATCTCAGAGTAGAGCCGCTGCTCCTCCACATCGAGAGGAGCCAGATGAGGTGGCTGGGGCATCTGATTCGGATGCCTCCCGGACGCCTCCCTGGTGAGGTGTTCCGGGCACGTCCCACCGTGAGGAGACCCCGGGGACGACCCAGGACACGCTGGAGAGACTATGTCCTTCGGCTGGCCTGGGAACGCCTCAGGATCCCCCCGGAGGAACTGGATGAAGTGGTTGGGGAGAGGGAAGTCTGGGCGTCCCTGCTAAAGCTACTGCCCCCGTGACCTGACCCGGATAAGCGGGAGAAAATGGATGGATGGATGGAAACCTTTTTCTATGTGAGGCTGGAATAAATGGCATTTCCAGTCAAAGGGGAAAGCTGATTTGAAATACCCTACAAGTGTTTAAGTTATGTGCGTGGCCACTGAACAAATTTAACTTGTCTCAAGGCACTTTGTTTTGGTGTCTCCTTTCCGCTGTGGCACATTGAGCTTCCATCATTGTTTTCTGTTTCTCTATTGGCTTCTGGTATTGATCTTGGCCTATACTGTACAAGCTGCTTTGGTTTATTAAATTCTGTTTTATTGAACTTTAGGTGTTGAGTCTGCTTTGTGATCCCCGATCATGACAATGTACTAGAAACTCAGCTTGGTGGAGTGCCATCAAAACTTTGGGGAGTTGATAGAACCCACGATGGACTTACAAGTTATGACCAAGAAAGTTAGCCAGCTGGTCCAGCTCAATGTTCGTCATCTTCAACACAGACGACAAGGTTGCTACATGCCTCCACAATCTGGATGTACTGCAAGTGATATTGGAGACTTTGCACCATAAAGCTTTGCATGGCCAAAGAGGTGGTCTTGCTAATAAGAGGTATTAATTGTCTTTGGGGTCACATGGCTATCTCTGCTGAACAAGGAGTTGTAATTTTGCAGCATTTTTGGTGTCAGGCCAATTGGAGCAGGCCAGCCATGTTTCCCCTGATGATAATCTTTCAGTGTCTACATTATTTTATTTATTTATTTTTTAATCCACTTCAAAAGAGCATGCAGTCTACAGCTTTGTGCGGATTAGTAGTGTCTCGCTAAAAATGCAGATAAGGGCATGTCTCTGCCTTGGTTGAATAAAATCTGGTTGAGACACACCATTGCCAGCTCCACAGCTCCATCCAGGCTTTGGTAGAAAGGGTTTGAGCAAGTTGTTGGTGGTGCTCATTTTGCAATTGGGTGAGATACATGTGCATTTTCTAAACCCCTGCAGTAAACGGCATCCAGATCCCATCGAGACACCCAGATGTTCTTCACTACTCTAGCTGAAATCAACACATTCCACATTTTCTGGTGGACTTCATGAAAGCAGCATTATATGCCAAATTTCTTCCGCTGCGAATTAAATGTAGCTGCTTTTTTTCACTCCTTTAACCAACTGCTTTGGAAAGCTTAGGGTTTTGGCAACATCACGTTTGCCTTGCTGTGCACAATCTAGGCGTTGAACCATCTTTGCACATTATTCACGTAGTAAGAGCATTATAAACAATGTCTCTTCCTGTAACAGTCAGTGTTAGTACAAAACCTGTAGGCTTCTGCTTGACAGCAAAAAAAAAAAAATGTCAGCAAAAGCTTACTAGAACAGCAAACTTCTTTGTGGTTAATTAGTCTTAGAAATGGTGTCAGGTGTGTGCTGACTACAGTTAAACATGTTTGAAAGTTATTGGTTAATTCTGAACACGGCCACATCCCGGTATAAGAGGGTGTGCATACTTGTGCAACCACATTTCAGTAATACTTTCCATTAAAAAAAATCTAAAAAATATCAAATGAGTTGTATATATTGGGTCATATTAATGGTGGGAAATGTCTTGTAATTATCTTGGTCACATTTTTTTATATCACCAAAACCTGGCATTTGAAAAGGGGTGTGTAGACGTTTTATAGCCATTGTATGAATGTATGCTATATTTATACATAATTGTAATGTTTTCATTTATTTTTTTGGGCCGTCAATAGTTGTCTGTAAGGACTTGGGCTTTGGGCTCAGCCTCACCACCCCAGCTCAAGTGGTGCAGTACTGTGCAACTGTTTCGCTTTCTGTCTGAATCTCTCCTTACATACCTGAATGTGTGTGATCTGGTTCTACAGTATGTGTGGTGTGCAACACAAAGTATATATCGGAGTGTGAGTTGAATACCCCCTTGAGGGCCACGTGTATAATGAATTCAAAATAAAATGAAATTCAAACTTTTGAGTGAGCATGTGAACAAAAAAAAAAACTTTTATTAAAATATACTAAATGATAAACTAGAGTGAAAAAAATGATAGACGTAGTTTCTTTTAATTCATTAACAAAAACAGTATGAACAATGAAAATTAAAACATAATGGTGTTAATAATAAAGCTGGGCTTTACCTGTAGTAACAGTAGCAGCAGTACCAGTTGAAGTCCAGGTAGTGTATTACAGGGTTGGACATGTGTGAACCAAGCTTAATTATGTGCATGCGTGTGTTTGTGTGCATGCTTTTGCCTCAGTGTCAGCCCATGCTGATGAAGTGCAGAGACTTTGAGCTCGGGAGGCCATCCATCATCTCTTTCAGGCTTAAGTGTGCCTCTCCGGACCGAGACGCCACCAGACGATGACCCAGGTTCACTGCTCTGGCCTGGCCTAAATAAACATCAGGCCCTTCGTCGTCATAGTCTTCGTCGTCATCATCATCATCATCCTGAGACCCCGATTTGGGTCAACACCATTAAAAAAGAGTAAGCAGTGCTAGGTGCTAATTGCTGATGTTTCTTTCTGAGTTATGCTAAAAACACATTTCATAATCCAGGATGCACCAGAAGGTGACATTAACAGATATTCCTGAATCATTTTACCATCATTTGTGCATTGACCTGTGATATGAGTACTAATATTTGACCCAAACCCTATCATTTTGCTTGTTATCCTGCACTCTATGCATATTACCATTTACTCAAATTGCCAACAGGCAGTTTGTCTTTTATATGATATGGACTTTTTATCACAAGCATACCATTGTGAAGATAAAGTCAGAGTCAATGAATACATTCCAAGATAACATAAAATATTGTATGTTGATGCCCTATTTATCCAACCTTCCAAATTTTCTAAACAAACGAGTGTGTGACTCTTCTACTCTGCTCCTTTCTTCAGGATATTTGTAATTTGTTTTTTCTTTTTCAATTGTCCTTTTTTTCGTTTTGAAAATGAATGAATGAAATAAACCAAGAGAAAGAGTGTGTATGCATGTGTGTGTGTGATGTTAGGACATGTATCCTTGCCCTTTACTCACTTCTCATTTGCTGTGCATAAAACCACACAAATACCTCTCTTGCTCTGTCACTCACTCACACACACACATGCGGGCACACCACACACACAGAGGTCAAGTGTCAGAGGTCATATTGTGTCTGCAGAGGATTTAGTTTTGGGCTGCTTGATCTAGAACACACACACACATTTATAAATACAGGCCTACCAAGCGGGCACACAAGGTGGGAGCGCCACCGAGAAGTTATTTACTGTAGAATTGAGGGGCAACAATTAAGGACATTTTTTGATTTACGTTATTATAGAGCTACTTCAAGTATATTTTGCAGACTGTACTGGTCAAAATTATTAAATGGGCCAAGATTAACTGCTAGTGCTAGTTTAGCTTCATAGTATTAATACCAGTAAGTGTATTCCCCTGAGATAAATTGGATTTATGGTGGTTCTACTTCAAAAACGTTGGGGTAGAGAACATAGGTCGGAGCTGTATTTTTTCCCCATCCTGTATTTTATGCATTATACAGAATGTTTCATAGCATAATTGCAGTACTGTATATAAAAATGTACTTGTCATTACTCGTAACGTGCTGTTTTCTTTAGTGTGTGTACGTCTGACTTCCTGTTGCTGCCAGCCTATCATTTCCCATTAGAACTGCATAATGGCAGTTTTGTTTTATTGACCTATGGGACACTTGTGATTGAGCCTTATGAGTTCTGCCCGCACAGCAAGGAGCAGCAACAAAATAATCCAAGAAATTCTGTCGATCCACAATGCTTCATCTGCTGTTTCTCTTAGTGGGGAGGTTTTATAATGAACCACTATTTTTGCCAAATAGAGAGAAAAGAAAACAATGTAGTTTTGCATATTTATAGTCTACCTAAGTGGACCGTTATGAGAGCTAAATTTGCACCTTTGGTTCATCCACTTTCATATTAGAATGCAAGGGACAATCAAGAAAATGTGGTCAGCAATCCTGCATTGCCAGTTTGTAAACAGTTCTCCATATCTTGTTGGACCATATTTTCTCATGCTACACATCTTAGCTAAGGTGTAAAAGTACAGAAACTAGAAACATGTTAGCAAAGGCATGATTTAATAATTATTCACATATTTGTGACACATTCTAGATACATTGTGTCAATTACAAAGCATTCTAAACAGAGGAAACAAAACAACACCTAAATTGCTTTCATAATTTAGAAAAGCTGTACTTCACAAGTGTGTGTCTTTAATAGCTCTTCAACATAATGAATAAAATTGCAGGTCAAGTCTTGATTTTATAATAAAACCAAGAGGTTATTTTATTGACTTCAATGGACTCTCAAAAGAGAAAATATAATTTCAAAAAGATATAGCTGCAAGGCTATTGACCTTTAATGTAAAAGGTTAAATAATAGAACTACTTCTCAACAACGTAAGGTCTGTTGTGAAGGTAACATTCATTGATAACTCATACAAATAGTTTTACACTTATAGACGGTACAATAACAATCTGTTTAATGCCACATTTATTAGCTATTAAAAAAATCTAATGTGTATGTGAGTATGGCCATTGGTGTGGAAATTGTTGATTACTTATCAAATTACATACCAAAAGAACGTATGTTACTGATTTACAATCTAATCCTGTTTTTTACTGTAGTGTTTCCCTTGCAGAGGTATTTTTCTTCCATAGCTTTAAACAATCAATTAAAAACAGTACCTATATATCTGCCCTGCAAAACCTTTCATATGTTCTCCATGGTGTTGGTTACACAGTTATATTAGCTGTAATTGAAAGTGGATGCTTTTTGTGATACTTATGGCATGGAACTAAACTACACCGTGACTGGACTTGAGCAGCAATGTTTTTTTTCAAACATGTTTAATTAAAAAAGAAGTACTATGTTATAGTTTATCATAAGGCAGCACAAAGCTTCTACTTGTACCATATGCACTGATAACTACTGCGGAAAATCCATCCACCCATTTTCTATAACGCTTGTAATCATTAGCGTTGCGGTTGAGCTGGAGACTATCCCAGCTGACTCAGCCTGGACTAGTGCACTGTGGAAAATGTCAGCATTATTGTAAATTAAAGTCTTCATGTTCTTTAATTTCACACAATTGTGAATTATATTGAATGAGATAAAAGTTCATGGCAAATTGCACTTATAATCAACAAGTAAATACTGTATATAATCAACAGGTAATGAAAGCCATCGTGTACTGATGCTTTGACATTCCAGATTGTTTATCAAGGACAACAGGCTGCTTGAAATTTTTTTCAGTTGATGTAGTGGCTTATATTTTTGGGTTAAATATGTATATTTGTCTAACTAGTGATCCTGAAGCAGTCAGTATTGGAAATAAATTACTGTACTTGCATATAACAGTCTGAGGGGGGCTCTCCTGGTCATCCTTCCACCACTTGTAGTAGTACTTCATCAGTGCAGTGTCAGAGGTTATTTATCTTCATGATTTTAAAACCATCTTCCTATATTACAAACATCTTAGAACATTCAGATCATTTTGGTGGCAGCATCTCTCCCACAGTACAGTGGTATATTGTATTTGTTTGTTTGAAAATTCTATATAAATATTCCAAACATTCCAGGGATACAGTACATAGGAACCAAATCAATGATTCCTATTCTTCAGTGCATTGTGAGGATTTCTAATAGACAGCTGGTGAGATGAGCTACGCAGCCACATGGCCAATCAAGTATATGTTGTCATAAAGATGGCCCACAAAGTCATCTGAGACATTATGGGCCGCTCTGCGAGTGTTCCTGATGAATTCCCTCTTTGACATTTTGTTTTTGACATGAGGACTGGTCAGATCAATGGACAGCAGGATGAGACTGTAGCACAGCACATACACAGCATCTGAAAAGAACAAAAAAGTACACAATGATCCCACTCAGCAGAAAAAAAAATAGTTGCCTCATATGTGGTTCTGAAGAGAGAAAGTTGCAGGTCATAAATAACATTTATGTTACAATCGCAGGGTTCAACTCGCAAGAGGTAGCACTATCATGAGATAGTGGATAATTTAGAAATCCACAACACACCAGTAAATTGCTCACTATACAATTCAAGTTCATTAAAACAAACTAGGATCTGATTAAAACCAAGTAAATGGCCCGAATGTGACCAAGTTTACATTTATTTCTCTTTGATTTTCATGACATTTACATCTATAAATCCATTTTCTGTACCGCTTATCCTCACTAGGGTCGCGGGCATGCTGGAGCCTATCCCAGCTATCTTTGGGCGAGAGGCGGGGTCCACCCTGAACTGGTCGCCAGCCAATCGCACGGCACATATAAACAAACAACCACTCGCACACACTTTCACACCTATGGGCAATTTACAATCTTCAATCAACCTACCACGCATGTTTTTGGGATGTGGGAGGAAACCGGAGTACATGCAAACTCCACACAGGTGGGGCTGGGATTTGAACCCCGTTCCTCAGAACTGTGAGGCAGATGTGCTAACCAGTCGTTCACTATGCCGCTTGACATGTACATATTAGGAGAAATGCATGTGTTCCTCAAATTTATAAATTCATCTTGAAATGAGGAAGTATGTGCTATAATGAAAGAAGTACTATAATTGGTGGAAAGTAGGCAGGAAAGTTGTGTAGATAACCCTAAAGACTTACAAATAAACTAAGTAACAAAGACAAACTATATCATATTATTGCCATTGCTTGCTGAATGCTGAAAATATTGTTCTTCTACATTTACATTTAACCCCCCGCCCCCCCAAAAAAACAACAACAACTACGGGAGAAGTTAGCAGTAAAGTTGATATCAGTGATTACCAACCATCCATCTATGATCCAGTATCATTACACTAATCCCACTAATCACAAAAGTAAAACCAGGGCGTATTAGAGCAAATTCCAGGACTGTCTGGTGAGAATAACAGTACACCAAGGAGATACATGGTCCACTGACAATACTGAAACTAGGGATTTGTTGTTGCTGTTGTTTATTTTTGGCCAGTTTTTGCCTATAACCAGAAAGCTCAAGTTTACGTAGACAGATACATTTGTATTCTTATTCAAATCTGTTTTTAGTAGCCACAAAACGTGATGTCACAATCTAGCACAATTTTCTTTGTATTGTTACACACTGCATATTCCCCACACAAATGCCATTTCCACTTAAGAGTATAAATGTATTGAGAAGGCTTTAAACTTTACATTTTATCTTTAGAACCCAGATTCAAAGCAGTATAACGAATCAGTGAATATGTAATTTCATTACCAGGATGTGTCACGTTTTAGTAAAAATGATAATTGAGCAATAATATATTTTCAGTGTTATTTTATTTATTGAGTGTAAAACAAGGCCTTGTTGCACTTTGATTGACATTTTTTTTCTGACTGAAATTGAAAATTCCATCATCATTTACCAACATTGTCAACATCATCATTCTAATATACATTTGAAAATGATATATTAAGAAAATAGTATTACAAATTATTTTTTTTAAACATCTCATAAAGGGACACTTATTATTGAGGCCTGTGATGTTTTCATTCCACGGTTGCCTATCACTTTAACATGCTTTTCTAAAAATCCATGTCAGTTTCTTAAAACACCTTTTCAATTCTCCAAAATAAATAAAATGATCTTTATTAGCCATAAAAGATTTCGTTTGTAGTTGTGTAATAATTTACAGTTCAGCGGCTTATTATTTAATGGATATTTGAAAAAGGTTCATAATAATGAGTAATACAAAACTTTCAACAGAACACGTATTTCTTAACATACAAACTTTGCTATAATTGTGTTATTTATCTCATTAGGCCTGCAATGACACAACTGTTCAATTATTAAGATAAAATTGTGTTCAGTTGTTTGATAGCGTGTGTACACTAACCAGGACTGAGACCCAGCTCTCGGACAAGACCAGGGTTACAGGTACAAAACCTGTGGCTAAATTTAGTGATGAGTGTTTCCAGATACTCTCCTCTCTCCTCTGGTGCATGAATGTGTCTGAAGAAATCCCTCAGAGCATTGGGAAGGAACTGATTGCTGAAGTTGTGAAGTGTCACCAGCTCATCCAAAACATCACGCCTGCACACACACACACACACACACACACACACACACACACACACACACAAGATACAATGTCTAATTTGACGATCGTGCAGGTATTTTTCCTGTGTACACATGCAGTAAAGATTTCTAAAACGTTTAATTAAATTATATGCATTTTAGGTGTTGAGCAAAACATTGATATTGCGATATATTGCTTTGTTATGTAGCACCTTACATCAGCATATAAAACATCAAAAGACTCCAGTAGAAAAATGCTCGTGCAAAACTTCCAACTGAAAATAAGCGATCATATCACCTCAGTCCATACTGCCCTCCATTAGCTACTTGTAAGTGATACAAATTTAATTTAAATATTACGGTGTATAATATATATTACTAAGACTGTTTTTGAAGCATTAAAAAGACCCGCTCCTGCACATATCTCTGATCTACTCATTTCCAATGAGCCTGCCTGATGCCTGAGACTTCCAGTTCCTACATCGTCACTGGTCACGAAAGATGGCAGAGCCGCAGTAGTTCCAGCTCCACAATCTTTTGACCTTTACAAAACTGTTGATTTCACAATATTCTAATTCATTTTCATTTCATTTTTTATTGTTGCTTGGTGATGTATGGGATTGTTTTATTCTATTTTGTTCTTATTATTTCATTGTAGGTTATATTGTTGAATATACACACTAGCATTAGATGATATGTGCTGTGGAGTTTATTGTGACATTGTTATCATTGGAAAAATATTTACAACTGCCAACTCGATTAAATATAGTTTTTTTTATATATAATTTACTGGTATACATTTTTAATTTTTGATTCACAGTATAATCCCAAAAAAAGTGGCTGACATATAACGATCATAGTCACATTCACTGCCAAAAACAGTTGGAAACAAAACAAATTTCCTGTGGGAATGATAAGAGATGAATCTCTAACATAATCGTCTAATTTTTAATTCATTGCTAAGAGCTTTAAAAAATAAATAATAATAATACTTAGGCAAGCTTTAAATAAGTCCTGCTCTTAAGTGTTGAAGTTAAATATAATTGAATATTCATTGTGAGTTTGCCGTGGCCTAATATTTCAATAAATCATGGTGCTGAACTCAAACACTAATGTACATCTAAAATATTTGGAGGAAAACAATAAGGACACATTATATCAGATGGTGAAATTACAAGATTTATTTATTTTTTTGAAAATGTAGTTTTTAGTTCAGTTTAGTTGTCAGTTTGTTTGTGCCAGTGAGAAGACTCTGCAATAAACAGATTAAAAAAAAGTACTGTAGTGCTTTCTGAAATTACTGCCCTGCAAATAAATATACCACTATATCAACTGATAAATAAGATCATGCTATTGTTGACTTTGAACTTTGATATTTATAATGCCACAATGTATTACATTTAATTTAGTGCATGTCTGATGGAAGGTTTACTTTTCCTATAAAAATAAGTGTTTTCATATGCATTTACATACAGTATATTGAAAAAGAGTCATGCAGATGGTAACTTTGCCTGCCATAAACTACTGCGCGAGTAAATTTTCAAGGGTATCGATACATCTCTCTGCTTACCTCTCATCCAGGTAAATTCTCAGCATCTTCCAGTTGAGCCGTCTAGTGTAGAAGATGAACTTAGCCTGCTCTGTGGGGTGATCCACTAGTATGCCTTTAGACATGAAATAAGAGATACCCTTTTGACGGGGGTGGTGGTGTGAAGAAAGACACAGTGAGAAAGACAGACAGAAAGAGAAAGAGAGAAAGAGAAAGAGAGATCACACACAGGCCTTAGGTAGGTAGTCTATAGGTACTTCTGAAGAGCGAGACACACACATAAATGCATGTGGGCCTATGGGACTTGTGATCTTTGATGTTTGGAATGCATTACCTCCTGTGGGTTTGCGTTGAATGTAAGGCTGCCTTCATCTAGTTGTAGATATAGTCTTCTATATGAGAAACCAGCAGGCAGCCTTCTGTTGTAGATGGAGCAGTGACCCCATGTGGACTTACAGAGCCTGGAAAATCAACACAGGGGGGTTATCAAAAAGACCATTCAGCAAAAAAGCAAAAAAGACATTTACTGCAAACATGTGGCAAATTGCCACAGCAGAAACCAGACTTAAATTTCCTTACCCCTGCCATAGATATTCATCATTTCCTAGGTCCTGCCACACACAGCCGGCCAGACACAGATCAGTAGCGTTCAGATACGACAATATGGTGATGCCTAACTCAGGTGGAAGCATCTCCAAATCTATAAAACCATTTTGTTCTTTACCTATGACAACAAAGAATTACAGACTAGGTTTTAAAAAAAATAAAAAATACACACACAAGGCACATACAGAAAACTTGACATACAGGCATTTTTGTTTCAAAGCAGGAAACATATATGGAGCCTTAAAATAAGAGCTTCGTAAGTCCCATGACATTCAGCTCAACAAGCATCAAGAGATAAAATCATGGTGTAGGATGTGAGCTTATTTTGAACATCGATAATGTCATGCAAGATGTCAGTGTACCTCTCAAGAGGTAAGGGGACAGATGATGGAAAATTGACTTTTTAAATTTCTTGTCATTGTACAAGTTACATGTGTATAGAGTCCCTACCCACTCATGAAGTTAAAAATTATTAAATCTTTACTTATTTCCCTATGTCTGAAAATGTGTCTGTGAGTGAGCTGTTCTGCAATTAGTCCCACTGTTTTGAATTAACATAATAACTACCGACACACGATATTTCGAAGCCATTGACTCGGCACCTAGGCTGAACAAAGTTCCAGAGCGAATAAAGAAATAAAAAAAATACTTAAAAACGGCAGCCAAAGCGTAATTATTCGTTCATTCATTCAAAGCCAAAATGAGCTGTAGTGTTGGCAAAGATTAGTGTTAGCTAACACTGTTACCAGCATTAGCTTCTGAAAATAACCTTATAATAATGTTCGGCCAAGTTGCTGATGTGGGTTATTTGTGTCTGGTGATGTCAAACACTGCTATCAACTCAATGCACGAAGCGCTTCAGCGTGCAGTGTAAAGTGGCATATTAACTTCTGGTACGGATGTAAACACAGTGACGTGTTAAAACTCAAAAAAGGGTTGACACTGAAGATAGCAGCACAACGCAGTGCTGGCTGGAGGAGCTATCTGCCCGTCTTTGAATGAAAAGTAAAAACCGTTGATGACATATCAACTTTGAAAAGTACTTGCACCTGACCAAACTATTGAATACAGAGGGTGTTTCAAAAGTCACTGATGGTTTTGTATTGTTTATTTAAAATGTTATTGAAACAAAGTAGATTAAAATCACATGGTAAAACCTACATCAATTGAGAATATTTGTGGTACCATTTTTGATTTGGAATGTTCATCCATAGGTCACTGGTACACCTCGATGTGTGCACCACCTTTTTCATAGCAATCAAGCCACCGTTACAAGCATGCCTGACCGACATCTGACAACATTTCAGGATTCTCAGGAGTCACTAAAGCATTGCGTTTCTGATGCGTTCTTCAAGCGTTGGGAGATCCAGTGACCTACTTCAAATTGTGTGTCCCCGAACTGTTCGCTGTAGCTAATATGAGTCAATGGAACAAGACCTCGGGATCTACCAAGGCATCAGAAACGCACGTGCTTTAGTGAATCCCAAAATGTTGTCAGATGTTGGTCAGATTAGCGTGAAACGGTGGATGATTGCTACAAAAAATGTTGTGCGCACGTCGAGGTGTACCACTGACTTATTGATGAATATTCCATATTAAAGATGGTCCCACACATATTCTCAGTTAATATAGGTTTTACCCTGTGAATTTCATCCACTTTTTGGTTCAAATAAAAAAAAATAATCATAAAATACAAAAACATGAGTAGCAGTCAGTCAGATGGCAGCTTGTAGCAAACTTAACTCCTGTTTAACAGGAGAAACTGTTAAACCATTTGATCTTCCCTCCGAAAATGTGAATATGTTGCTGTGCACATGGTCCATTAACAAGTGTATTTGGGTTACTTGGTGATGAAATGCTGCACTCTTTTTAGTTTAGTGTGTGTGTATGTGTGCATGCGTGCGTGCGTATGTGCATGTGTGTGTGTAGGTGTGGGTGCCCCTAAAGGGAGCCAATTTCATCACGGCAGATGTGTTATTAAGACACCTGAGAACTGTTTTAAATTGTGAAAAAAAATGCATAGTATGCTTTACGAAAGCACAAAAGGATTAAGTGTGCTTTTTGTGTTTTCTTTGACTTCATGTGGCTCTTTTGTGACACTTCAGAATGACCAGTCTAAATAAGATTGCATTGTTAAGTGGAGTAGATCATTAGTATAAATATACACCTGAAGTGGATTCACATTCAAAGTAGTGTCCAGACCTGTCTCCCATTGAAAATGTGTGCCGCATTATGAAGCCTAAAATACGACAACGGAGCCTGTTGAAAGGGTGAAGCTGTACATCAAGCAAGAAAGGGAAAGAATTACACCTACAAAGCTTCAACAATTACTGTCCTCAGTTCCCAAACGTTTATTGAATGTTGTTAAAAGAAAAGGTGATGTAACACAGTGGTAAACATGACCCTGTCCCAACTTTTTTGGAACGTGTTGCAGCCATAAAATTAAAAGTTAATGATTATTTGCTAAAAACAATAAAGTTTATCAGTTTGAACATTAAATATCTTGTCTTTGTAGTGTATTCAATTAAATATAGGTTGAACATGATTTGCAAATCATTGTATTATGTTTTTATATATGTTTAACACAACGTCCCAACTTCATTGGAAGTGGGGTTGTAATTAATTAATGTATAAAAGCAATAGCTTCTCCATCCATCCATCCATCCATTTTCTGTACCGCTTTATCCGCACTAGGGTCTTGGGCGTGCTGGAGCCTATCCCAGCTATCTTCGGGCGAGAGGCGGGGTACAACCTGCACTGGTCACCACCCAATCACAGGGCACACATATAAACGAACAACCATTGCACACGGTTTGAACCCCGGTCCTCAGAACTGTGAGGCAGATGTGCTAACCAGTCGTCCACCGTGCCGCCGCAATAGCTTCTTCCACCAGAAAATGTAAACTATTCTTTCATGTGATTCTCAGTGTATGCAAACTATCAGTCATCATATAAAGCAAATGAGTATTTAAAAAGTGAAGAATATATAGCACTCCAAAAGTCAAAAATGAATGAGCAGCATTGTAAAAAAAAAGTATAAAATATTATCATCCTACCTCCTCTGCGTGTTTTCAGCAGATGATAGATGTCGGGACCATAACAATGTTGAGGGACTCTTCGAAGTGTCCCTCCAACCCTTCCTGGGGAAATATTATTTTGATATGTTTGCAGTAATGACACACATGGCTTGCTAGCATGCACACACTACAAAACGTAAATTTGGACACAAATCCGATGAAATACACATATCAATGACAAAGTAACACTTCCTCTTTTCCTTTTGGCTTGTCCCCGTTAAGGGTCACTACAGCATGTCATCCTTTTCCATGTAAACCTATCTCCTGGATCCTCCTCTCTAACACCAACTGCCCTCATGTCTTCCTTCACTACATTTATCAACCTTCTCTTTAGTCTTCCTCTAGCTCTCTTACCTGGCAGCTCCACCCTCATCATCCTTCTACCAGTATACTCACTATCTCTCCTTTGGACGTGTCCAAACCATCAAAGTCTGCTCTCTCTAACTGTCTCTGAAACACCTAACCTTGCCTGTCCCTCTGATGATCTTATGTCTATTCCTATCCAACCTGGTCACTCCTAGAGAGAACCTCAACATCTTCATTATCGCCACCACCAGCTCTGCTTCCTGTTTTCTCTTCAGTGCCACTGTCTCTAATCCGTATATCATGGCTGGCCTCACCCATGTTATAAATTTTGCCCTTCATCATAGCAGAGACTCTTCTGTCTCATAACACACCTGACACCTTACTCCACCCGTTCCAACCTGCTTGGACCCGTTTCTTCACTTCTTTACCACACTCACCATTGCTCTGGACTGTTGAGTAAGTATTAAAAGTCCTCCACCCTCACAATTTCTTCTCCCTGTAGCTACATTCTTTCCCCTCCACCTCTCTCATTCATGCACATATATCCTGTCTGACTTTAGCTAAGCTTCATTGCTCTCCTTTCCAGTGCATGCCTCCACCTTTCTAACTGCTCCTCCACCTGCTCCCTGCTGTCACTGCAGATCACAATGTCATTTGCGAACATCATGGTCCATGGGGATTCCAGTCTAACCTCCTCTGTCGGCCTATCCATCACCACTACAAATAGAAGGGGCTGAGGGCTGATCTCTGACAAAGTCCCACCTCCACCTTAAACTCCTCTGTCACACCAATACCACACCTCACCACTGTTCTGCTGCACTCATACATCACTGCAACACTACATCTCTGCCACTCCTGACTTCCGCATGCAGTACCATAATTCCTACCCTGTTATTGGCTTTCTCTAGCGCTACAAAGACACAATGTGGCTCCTTTGGACCTTAACTGTACTTCTGCATCAATACCCTCAAGGCAAATAATGCATCTGTGGTACTCACAAATACTCACTTCTGTCCTGAGTCTAGCCTCCACTACTCTTTCCCATAACTTCATTGTGTGGCTCATCAACTTTATTCCTCTATAGTTCCCACAGCTCTACACATCACCCTTGTTCTTTAAAATGGACACCAGCACACTTTGCCTCCATTCCTCAGGAATGTTCTCACCTGCTATAATTCTGTTGAACAAGCTTGTCAAAAACTCCACAGCCACCTCTCCTAGATTTTTCCATACCGCCACAGGTATGTCATCAGGACCAACTGCTTTTCCATTTTTCATCCTCTTTAGTGCCTTTCTAACTTCCCCCTTAACAATCATTGCCACTTCCTGGTCCTCCACACTTGTATGTTCTACTCTTCCTTTTCTCTCATTTTCCTCATTCATCAACTCCTCAAAGTATTCTTTCCATCGATCCAGCACACTACTGACAACAGTCAACACGTTTCCATCTCTAGCCTTAACCACCCTAACCTGCTGCACTTCCTTCCCGTCTCTATCCCTCTGTATGACCAACCTGTAGAGATCTTTCTCCTCTTCTTTAGTGTCCAACCTGGCATAAAAGTTATCATATACCTCTTGTTTGGCCTTTGCCACCTCTACCTTTGCCCTACGTCACATCTCCATGCATTCTTGTTTCCTCTACACGGTCCTCTCAGTGTCCCACTTCTTCTTAGCTAACCTCTTTCCTTGTATGATTTCCTGTACTTTGAGGTTCCACCACCAAGTCTACTTCACCGTGTTCCTACCAGAAGATAGATCAAGTATTCTCCTGTCTGTCTCTCTCATCACCTTGGCTGTAGAGGTCCAGTCTTCTGGAAGCTCCTCCAGCCCACCAAGAGCCTGTCTCACCTCTTCGCAAAAAGCTGCACAACACTCTTCCTTTCTCTGCTTCCACCACATGGTTCTCTGCTCTGCCTTTGTCTTCTTAATCTTCCTCCCCACGACCAAAGTCATCATACACACCACCATCCTATGCTGTCGAGCTACACTCTCCCCTACCACCACTACCAGTAACCTCCTTCAGATTACATCATCTACACAAGATGTATTCCACCTGTGTGCTTCTACCTCCGCTCTTGTTGGTCAACCTATGTTCCTGCCTCTTCTGGAAGAAATTGTTCACTACAGCCATTACCATACTTTTTGCAAAGTCTACCACCATCTGTCCCCCCAAACTTTCCTGGATGCCAAACTGACCCATCACTTCTTCATCACCCCTGTTTTCATCACCAACATGTCCATTACAATCTGCACCAATCACAACTCTCTCTCTGTCTGGGATGCTCAGAACTACATCTAGCTCTTTTTCATCTCTAGGTCACAACCTACCTATGGGGCATAGCCACTAATTACATTATATATAAAACCCTCAATTCCAAGTTTCAGCCCCATCACTCGATCTCATACTCTTTTCACCTTCAAGACATTCTTAGCTAACTATTCCTTTAAAATAACCCCTACTCCATTTCTCTTAACATCTACACCATGGTAAAATAGTTTGAACCCTGCCCCTAAGCTTCCAGCCTTAGTGCCTTTCCACCTGCTCTCCGAGACACACAATATGTCTACCTTTCTCCTCATCATCATGTCAACCAACTGCCGAGCTTTTCCTGTCATAGTCCCGACATTCAAAGTCCCCACACTCAGTTTTAGTCTCTGTGTTTTCCTCTTGTCTTTCTGGCCAATAACTCGCTTTCCACCTCTCCTTTGTCTTCAACCCACAGTAGCTGAATTTCCACCGATGCCCTGTAGGTTAACGCAGCCGGTATCCAATTCTTTGGATGAACGCTTAATTGTTTGTCAAAGTTTTAAGGTGGATGCCCTTCCGGACGCAACCCTCTACACTTATCCGGGCTTGGGATTGGCCTATAGTTTTCACTGGCTTGTGCCCCCCATAGGGCTGACCAAGTAACACTCTGTTACATAAATCAGTGTCTTGACCTTATTTACAGATATACAGTATATCATCAAAAATTACACTCATGTTTCTGTCCACAATATTCAACAGATGTTGACTAATTTATTACTTACTACATATATCGCAAGCATTTTTTCCAGTTACCTGAATTATAGAATATAGTCAATATCCATTTGCTGACAGAAGCAGGTACATCCACAACATGGACTATCTCCCAACCTTCAAATCTCACCTCAAAACTCATCTGTTTAAACTGGCTTAACATTTGACTTTACATATACTATACATTTGATTCTACACTCTATATATACTCACTTTGTATACTGAATGTGTTTATTATCTGCATGTTTTTGTTGTTGTTACTTCCTTGTTTTTTATTTGCTTTGTAAGGTGACTTAGTGCTCAGAAAGGCGCCTACAAACAAAATGTATTATTATTATTATTATTAATAGTGTCAGGAGTACCTTGCTCTTGTCTCGCTCCTCCTGTGTCAGCCAGTCGGTCGACAAGCTCTTCCTGAAGCTGCTGCTGTTGTCTGGGTGGCAGCCTCCACAGTGCCTGACCCATCTGTATGTATGGTAGCAGTACAAGCCAAGTCATTTACAGTATATAATGCACTAATATGTGCCATAAATATAAGGTTATAACAGACAATCTGCAAATTCAACTGTGAAATAAGCCATCTTATTTACATGTTCATGTTGTCATTTTACAGACATTTGACTAAAGATAGGTTTATGCTTGACACATATACGTTCTGCACGGAAATGAGACGCATGGAATCAGCCCAACACAACTTTTACAGCATTTATATTCTGTGCGGCTTGCCCCCACTGTTAGGCGATATTCTCACAGACTGTAGTGGGCAGTGTGGAGCGTCTATGGGATATGAACAGCACTACACCGTAAGAAGTAGAAAACGTTGTTGACAGATGAAAATTCATCGTCTATCTTCTATGTTTCTCACAATTCTATAACTGTAGAAACAAGTTAACTGCTAGTCTCATCAAATTTTAAGAAAAGTTAGAATTCATTATCTCTGTTCACACTAAGCATCACGGTCAACAAGTGACACAGTTCTGAAGTTGGGGGTTCGGATCTGGGCTGCGGCCTTCCTATGTGGAGTTTGCATGTTCTCCCCATGATTGCGTAGGTTTTCTCCAGTTACTCCGGCTTCCTCGCAAATTCCAAAAACATGCTTCTTA
This sequence comes from Phyllopteryx taeniolatus, assembly GCF_024500385.1. Lineage (NCBI taxonomy): Eukaryota > Metazoa > Chordata > Actinopteri > Syngnathiformes > Syngnathidae > Phyllopteryx > Phyllopteryx taeniolatus. The sequence continues at coordinate 3,428,646 of NC_084505.1, read as the reverse complement.
GGTTAATTAAAGACTATAAATTGTCCTTGGTGTGAATGTGAGTGTGAATGGTTGTTTGTCTATGTGTCCTGCGATTGGCTGTCTGTCAACCAGCCCAGGGTGTACACCGCCTCTCGCCCAACGTCAAATGGAATAGGATCCATCTCACACACGATCCTAATGAGGATAAGTGGTATAGAAAATGGATGGACGTCAACAATAGAGGTAACAATAAAGGTGGCTGCTCAGAGAAAACTACAACCAGATCCTGTGTACATGCTATTGTATCCGTATTGACAGGAAGTGGAGCGGCTGGAGCTTTGGTGCGGCCGACACAACCTGGAGCTGAACACGCTCAAGACTGTAGAGATGATCGTGGACTTCAGAAAACATCGTTCATCACAACTGCCCCTCAGGCTGTCCAACTGCGCGTGTCAACCGTCGAGACCTTCAAGTTCCTGGGAATTACAGTCTCTCAGGACCTGAAGTGGAAGACCAACATCAACTCCATCCTCAAAAAAGCCCAGCAGAGAATGTACTTCCTGCGGCTTCTGAGGAAGCACAGCCTGCCACAGGTGCTATTGAGGCAGTTCCACACAGCAGTCATCGAATCAGTCCTGTGTTCATCCATCACAGTCTGGTTTGGTGCTGCCACAAAAAAGGACAAACTTCGACTGCAACGGAAAATTAGGACTGCCGGAAAAATCGTCGGTACCCCCTATCCAACCTTGAGGACTTGCACGCTGCCAGAACTCAAGACGCATGCAAGATCCTCTTAGAACCTCCCCATCCTGGTCACCACCTCTTCCTCTTCCTATCAAACAATGCAAACTAAAACCAGCATACATTCCTACAGCTTCTTCCCTCTTGCCATTAAATTGCTCGAAGCTAAGTGAGTCTCCATAGTGTTTTTATGTCTCAAACTATTTATTGTCAAAATAGCTGTCTATTCTCGAGTCCCACCACTATTAAATAAAAGCCATTTTAGTCATTTTAAGTACATTTTGTGGGGTCTTGCATGCATGTAAATTCACTTTGTGTTGCTGTTTATAATTTCTGTTAAAATGTACCTACAGTACATAGAGTTACAGATTTTATATCTATATTTTTTTTATTCCAAAATAATGTGTTTCAATGCTTTTGGTGTGTTTCAGTGATTTTTGTTTAAATTTATTTTAGTAATATTGTGATAACACCGATAATTGTGATTATCATTTTTGGTCATGGAAAACTCCCAACCGTTTCATCTCCAATGAAAATTCAGAAAATTGAAATACAGTATCCTGGCAATGGCGGCACGGTGGCCGACTGGTTAGAGCGTCAGCCTCACAGTTCTGAGGTGCGGGGTTCAATCCCCGTCCCTGCCTGTGTGGAGTTTGCATGTTCTCCCCGTGCCTGCGTGGGTTTTCTCCGGGTACTCCGGTTTCCTCCCACATCCCAAAAACATGCATGAATTGGAGACTCTAAATTGCCCGTAGGCATGACTGTGAGTGCGAATGGTTGTTTGTTCCTATGTGCCCTGCGATTGGCTGGCAACCAGTTCAGGGTGTACCCCGCCTCCTGCCCGATGACAGCTGGGATAGGCTCCAGCACGCCCGCGACCCTTGTGAGGAGAAGCGGCTCAGAAAATGGATGGATGGATGGATATCCTGGCAATTTTAATTAAAATAACCACATCACACTCATTGTATACTATCAAAATGCAACTATGTTTACGCTTATTTGCTATCATGTACAAAAAACAAGCTCACAATCTTCATTTTCATATTATGTTTAAACATGCCGGACGAGTGCGTTGCATTGTTTTGTGACCTGCACCTCTAACATTTATTAATAATAATGACTCTGTTAATAAGCACCAGCTCACACATGACAAATATCACAGAATTGTAACCAGAATGTGACTATTACACAGTGTTCCGCGTATGTTGTCAGTTTTGTCGGTACATGAGTGTGTAAGCAACAAGCAAATGAGTCTTTTCGGTGCTTTGACAGTCTTTCCTTCGCCAGAAACGTCAGCTGTGTTGCATAAACAATCCCAGACCGTCGTAAACATGAACATTTGAAGTTCAAGCCCCATAGGTGGATGGACGCGTAGTCCCACCCTCCGTCCAATGAATATCGATGTACGGGTCACGTGTACATTCTAGTTGTAAAGCTATTGGTTCGATGTGCTATCGCTCGCTCCCAATTTGATGACTTAGCATCGCAGGCTTTTCTGCATTGACGAGGATTGTGTCGATTTATTTAGCGGTTGCTTAAGTATTAAAGGTGATTTATGAAGTAAAGTGTCTTTTAAATTAATTGGGAAGTACTTCTAATAACGAGCGAAAACATGAGACACCTACCTGAGTTCAAAGATTCCTGTGACAGCTCGGCTTGCACACGAGCACAGCTGCAAATATAGCTAGCCTTGGAGTAAGGTTTATTGAGTCGTGATTTCATTCAGCTACTTTCGAATAAATACAGCCAAGACAGCGTGATTAAAGCAAATGTTCCTTGGTTCTGGAGGAGACCTCCATTCTGTCGATAACACAATTATCATGTTAAACCCTCCTCCTCTCCCTGTCATTCCTGCCCTACCCTTTCCTACGCTCGTTTACCAGAAGGACTCAACCAACATACGTAACTACATTTTCAACTATTTATTTTTATTATGACTATTTATTTTAGAAATACACATTAGTCAGTTAAGACATCTTAAAACCAAATTTAATAATTTCATTTAGGAGCACGTCATTAAACCACGTGACAAGGGGAGCCAATCCCGTTTTGTTCTATTGATACCCCGGTAGAAACAAAATTTCAAATTCGAGGTTGCCATTCGTACACGGTTAATAGTCGGTTTACTTACTTAAAGGGCTAGTTAAGGTAAGCAATATTAATTATAACGTTATCGTACTTCCTATTTTATTACAAGATGTCGAAAGTAGTTTCAGAAAATGACAAATGTTATTTATTTGCCTGTACTTGTACTCATATTTTTACAAGTCGAGAATGCTGCCCACTGGAGATGTGCAAGGGTGTCTTCGTAAATTGGAAACTCTCTTACGAATAGTGAAGTACCCTGGACATGTCGACTACAATGGGTAGGCTGTTAACTGTTAATCTTGTCACAAAAAAATGAACATAATAACTAGATCTGGGGTCACCAACTCCGTGACATGGAGCTCCACCGGGGTAATTTGTATTCTGCCATTTTAGTAAATATACATAATTTTGGTAATCCTAATTGACACGAAAACAGGAAAAGTTTAGTCTGATTTCATCTCACAGTCAGGAAAGAAAGTGTGTCTTTTTATACAATGACTGTGTCTGCTGTTCCTGCTGTGTGCGCCTTGACCTCTTAGGGGCAGTGTGGTGCGATGCAGGCATGCAGCTACTCATTTAATATTGGGTATGTTCGGAAATTCAAGCTGACGCTCTCACTGCGCCCTGAGAGGCAGAGCCCGCTCCATTTTCTTTGAATTTACGATCGAGCGTGTTGGCCATTACCAGGGATACGTCAGTGCGTCCGCCATATTAAATGTGTCAGGTCTGCCTGTAAACATCTGGTACTGCCTGACGCTCAGGCCGCTCTGTCTCCTAGTCAGAGCGGCGGATTTATAAATGTCTTATTTGCCTTGGTTCTCTGACCTTGACTATGTTGCACACGTCACCTGACCTTTGATATTTGCACATTCAATTAATACTTTTAAAACTGTATATACTATATTTATCCTTTATATTGATATTATTATTTGTACTGTCTTTTGCAGCACCGCGGGCCCTTGAGTACCGTAATTTCAATCCTGTGTATGTGTTACGCATATTCAAGAATTGACAATAAGTACCATGTAAAAGTACCTTGAAAACTAAAAAAAAAAAGTAGAAAAATAAAGTTGTGATACAATGTTAATAAACTCGTTTTTCACAGATTAGGAAGAATATATGCCCGTGACTATTGTTATAATACCTGCCTGTATGTGTTACTACAGCGTTTGTGTGTGAATATTCGTTGTTTGAAGGTAAAACCCTCCCATGACCAAATGCTAATATTAGCCATAGCCCATAAATAGGGTTTTCTATTGACTGTTAGCATAAAACTAGCAATTTCTAAAACAATGTCTTATATTTAAATATAAAATGAGGGTAATTATTTTTGTTGTGCGATTAGTTTGACAGTAAACTCCAACTGGGGTGTTAGTAAACAGTAGTGATGTTACGGGTTGTGCCGAGTCTTCGAGGCGTTTGTCGAGTAATGAAGGGGGCGTGTCCGCAAAGCACTTATCGAGGCTTGCTTCGTTTAGGGGAGGAGCCGGAAGTGATGACGTCTGAAGCCTCACTGCCTGGCTGAACCACGTGACCGATTTGGGAAGCGCTTCAGAGTTTGCCACGAGATTTGACAGCAACATAAACCCCTCATGCAGGCTCCATTCAAAATGTGTGTTTTTTTTATAGAGTTGCGGTCAGCTCAGAGTTTGGATAAAGATTGTGTAGTTTGTATAGGCTACTAGTGTTTGGAGAGGGTTTACAGCATAGAGTTTGGACATAGCCTGGGCAGTGGAGATAGCGAGCGATTACAGTTTACGTCACTCCTCGGAATCCTTGGAAACGGGCTGCTGCCCGCTAACCTGGCACCCTGGTCTAATAGACCAGCCATTGGTGCACTTGACTCTCAACCTGGGGTATGATGGTCGCCTGAGTTTGAACCACAAGCAGCACTACGGCACATAAATAACTGTTATTAAGGCTTATCAATTACACTTTTTAAATTAAGAATACATTTTCCACCATTTATTTTTTTTATTCAAAAGGAAGGTATTTTTTGTCTTCCAAGAAAGTAAGGTACAATAAAACCTCACTGAGAGAGGAAAAATTCCTGTCCCTGAGTTTATATAATTTTGCTCATGAATGAATCACTTTAAAAAAAAAAAAAAGCAAAAATGATGATAAACTGTTATTTCAAAATAAGCACTTTCAAAATCATGCTTCATGAAGCTTCATCTCGCCATCACTAGTAAACAGCTTAAAGCACGCTCAGTGATGGCAGAATAACATTCTACAGGCTGCAAAGTGTGAGCTGCTGTATGAGGCTGGCAGGGTTAGCTTTGGTCTTGAGGCTAACCCGAAAAAGTTATTTTATTCATCATTTAAATTCTTTAATTAATTGGCTGATTAATTGATTATCTGTATTTTATTCTGCCAAATATCGGAATCTGCATTGGCCTAAAAAAAAAAATCTACATCGGTCGGGCCCTACTACTTATACGACTAATGGCTATTTATACTACTACAGATGTTTGTACCATTACCTTTACTACTTGTCCAACTATACTACAGCTACTATCATTCAGCTGGTATTTGACTGTCAAGCTGCTAGCTCGCGATAGTGTTTTGCTGTTGTCTGAAAATATATATTTTCATTTTTGTTTTATTTTTACAGGTCACACAGTACGAAATAATCCTGGGGTACAAAGATCTTGTCAAATGGAACTGCAATAGC